>NW_010246923.1:0-26547 GCF_000690775.1 Eurypyga helias
CCCTCCAACTTAGTTTAAAGCTCTAAAGAAGGTGCTGTATGGACCAGAAACAGAGACTGCTGCTCTGAGTTGTGACCTAGCTTTAAATCTGGTAGTGTTCTAGCTTGAAATATGGTACTTGCAAGGATAACTCCATATATGTTAAAAGATATCATAAGGCACAGGCAAACAAACATATATCAAAACCCAGCTTGATGAAGACATTCTTTTCTGTTTCTCAGTGGTGACAAAATCGAGACTTTGCGCTCCCCACCCTCACTGTTAGATTGTCATCAGCTGGCCTCAAGTGGGAAGCATAACGCCTGGGTCGTTTGTCATAGCATCACTCCTAGGCTAAGCATAATTTATTCTTTTTTTTTTAAAGCAATTAGCGTTTGTGTACATATTCATTTTAAACGCACACAGAGATGAATAATGAATATCCTATCAAAACAGACAAGGCCCCAGCAAAAACAAAAGCAACCTTGGAATAAGTTGTAACTAAATTTCTTGTTTACAGGAAATGCAGGTGTATGAATGAACGATGTATACTGTTTCTAGGCTAAGCCTGTAAGAGATTTACATGATTATTTTGCCTCACAGTTTCTAACTTCTTTGCAGTTAATACTTGAATGGAAAAAGACAAAGAAAAATACTTTTTTCTATACCCCAGTTCCTGATTCAGCATCCATCACTGTATCACTAATAGTGATGATGGAGTCATCTGGGCAGAAAGACACACTTGGTTTCTTCTTTTCCTCCTTCTCTTTCATTTGTTGCCTTTCACGCCTCTTTTGTCTGTCAACATATTAATTACATATTAAAAATAAGAATTGCACTGCAATAATACCTGTTTTCTAAGAAACATATCATGAGAGATACACTGAACTAAAGGTCAAAAAGACAAACACAACTGTTGCATACAGATCAGTTCCAAGCACTACCAGAAATCTACGTGAAACTGTTGTATGAACACCTAAAAATACTTAGCAATCACACCAAAATCGGTGGTCTAATAAGCTGATTATATAAAATATTACAAAGTGCATAACACTCCATATCTACATGTTGTGTATAATCATCAAAAATCATTGCTACACAAAATGCCTGTAAGAAATCTGTAAGAAAAACTCAGGCAAATAGCAAACCACTGTTATCACTGAAAATTTCTAATTAACTATTTTACTAAAAAAGCTGCAAATTTTCTTTAATATCTGGTAATTAGGTTACGAGACAACAGTTATAGCTCCAAGCATTTCAGCTGGTAATATCAAAACTGGTATTCTAAACTCCAGCTGCAGTTACTTGTGTATCAATTGTTTTTCACCTTCAGAGTGCAGTTTCCAACTGCCAGCATTCAAAGCATCAAAATCAGAAGCAAGTGTCCTATTCTAGATGCAACGATGCAATTAAATCTTCCATGGAAAACACAGGTCTGTGAAATGTCAGGAACCTATCAGCATTGTATGAGAACTGAACAAAGATACGCATGCAGCTTAAACAAACTGTTTTAACGGCTTGTGCAATCAATTAACAAAGAATAAATCAAATTTAAAAAATAATGAATAACATACGTAGCAAAACAAAATAAAATATCAGGCATTTTACTACCCTCTGTCTGGATTCAGAAAGAGAGCCCGTATCTTGAATTATATTGAAAGAGTGCAATCCTTTTCTTCTTGAAGGTTGCTACTATCAGTGACAATATGCAGTGCAGACAGTACCCTATAAAGATCCACTGTGTAGGCAGCAAAACAGTTCATGAACAGTACATAGCAAACAGCCAGATGACAGGTCGACTTTACCACAGAAACCAGTATGAAAAACATTTCCCCATCCTTCTTCTTCCTATCAGCCTGGTAACAGCAACAACCCCTTCATGCCCTAATGCTATACTTCTGCTGTGTCTGAACTAACACTTGCTATTTTACTCTAGTCCAACAGAATTATACCCAATCCCACTTTATGTGGAGACCCGCTTTAAAGGTTTGACTTGCCTTTTTCTATTACTTTGCACATCTCTCAGTTCAAATGGTTCAACATCGGTTTTTAGCAACTGGATAGGTTCAGTTTGGGCCTGGCCACAGGCAGTGCTGTGCATAGTATGATGCTGGTGGTGTTGCTCAAATGCAATGAGATCTTGAAGAGGAATCAATTTTAGTGCCTGAAGGTGTTCAGAGAAAGAAGCAAAAATGAAACAATGAAGGAAACAGAGAGGGGAACTCCAGTCAGATTGAATGAAAAGAGTAGGTCTAGTTCGGATCTCATGTAGCAAATTGTAGAGCAAGTGAAGAGGTAGCATTAACAGCATTAGACCAATATCTCACCTAGCATGTAAACTGTTTTCTGAAAGTGAACGAAAAAATAGTGATTTTCTCCACCAAATGCATTTCACTGATACCTGCATTTCTAATGTACGTAGTTGAAGGATCAAGGTAGGAACCACACGGTGCAGGGAAGGACTGAAGAAGCCCCTTTCAAACAAAACCATATTCTTTTCAACTGGAATGCACAAGTGTGTGAGAGTCCATCAGAACATCATTTTTCAAAACACCAACTTCAGTTCTCAACATCCAGAAATAAGGTTTTCTTACCAAGCCTTCTAGTATTCCATTTCTACCCTATAAAAGATGTTTTCTTTCTGCATTCTATTTCTGTAAACAATTCTATTTAAATTTCTGCAAAAACAGAACTATTTTTGACTATATAAATATTATCCAGTATTTTAGATAGTAAATTCCTTATGTTCACTACTAATGGGCTGAATGTTAATGAACTATGGAATGTGGAATCAATCTAATGTCACTGAAAATATTTCCAAGCTTACAGCCTGCCTCATACTGACAATGCCAGTAAGAAGGAGGTACCTCAGTTACAGATCCCTTCTGGTAGCTGTGCTGACCACTTCCAAATTCCCTAACTTATTTTTGATGAGTAAGAAACCATGAAACTGAAAATCGTACAACTTTTAAAAATACATTTTTAAAATCCTACCTTCTTTTTTTGAGGTAAATTAGCATGAAGTAGTGATATTCCTGTGTGCTGTACTGTTTCTCTGGAGTCAGCCTCCTCTGTCGCAGGTTTAACAGGTATTAAAGTAGTAGTGGTTGGCTGCCTTACAACTGCTGGAAGTCTGGGAACTGGGTCATGTTGCAAGTGCAACAGTGGAATACCAGCCAGGTTCTGCGTGATCAGTGCTTTGTCCATATCCACATTTGCAGAGAACTGCTGCTGCGGTGAAACTTCTTGCTGTCTTTCATACTGGTCTAGATTCAAGTGTTTGGGAGGTCCCTTATGCACTGTTTCTGCCCATCTTTCCTCTTCTTCATGCACTTGCCTTGGGATCCCAGGGTCATCTCTACTCATGTTCAAATCTTCTGACTTACTCTTTCTTGGTGTGTGCGATGACTGATGGTTCCCTACAGAATGTGATGAAATCCAAGCTACTCGTGGTACTGCGGGTGGTTTAGCAAAAGCTGATGACATTTCTATGGGACGTAAAAATGCTGGTTTGAAATGATAACCTGATTCAAGCTTAAGCAAAGGAAATCCATTTGAATAATTCATTTTTTTTTCTATAGGGATAAGCTTTGGTGTCTTCTGGATGCCTGAAGAAGGAGCTAGCAGATGAAATGGTTTAGCATGTGCTGAAGAATTCAAATCTGGAGATGGTGTCATAAATCCTGTTTCTTTGCTGTAGCTTTCTAATAGGCTTAAAGAAACATTCACATCCAGATGATTCTGAATCAGAAAAGCAAACAAAACAGCATTTACAAGTACCCTGAAATATAAACCATGCATTAAACATAGTACAGATAATTTCTCACTATCAGCAATCACTACAAAAACATTTCCTAATTTAATAGGACAGATAGCATATCAGGTATATAGAACAGTCCTCATAAATGACACTTTGATATACCTACTTTTATACGCCCATTGTTGCTTTCATCTCTTAAACTATTCCTTGGTTGAAAATCAGAACTCTTCTGACTAGGTTTTCCTTTATCTTCCTGAATGGGCAGTTGTGTTTTCAGAGATCCATTGTCTCCAGCAGTGTGTGCAGGCTGGCTTCCTTCCAGGTGAACAGGTTCACGCTGTTGCAAAATTTGTTGCACATTTGGCAGGTTGGAAAAGGATGACTGCACTATTTGCATTAAACTCATGAAGTTGATTTGCTGTAGCTGGATACACACACACAAAGTTAACACTGCAAACAACTTTAACAGGTATCTTAGCAAAAATTCTATGTCTAGGCTGTTAACTGTCCATTATTCTGTTAACGTAAGTGACAAAATAAACATCCCAAAGTTTCAATAATCATTCATTTATATGACTTTTTATCATACTGGAGTTTCTTTTAAGATACATTAAATCTGCCACAGATACATTGTACTACAGCAAGACAAATTCCTTCACTTTTTTGGTGAAGTTTGAGTAAATGTAAGGTCGCGTGACACTGTCTCCCTGTACTAACAAAAATTAATTCCTAGTTACAGATTCAGAATTTTTCCTAATCTATGGTATTACGGCACACTGAGTTATGTGAAGTAAAACACACTCAAACTTTTATTAATTAGATTAGTCATTTTCGTGAGCTGAAAGCAACAATTACGTCTAAAATAAATTCTCACATTAGTTTACATGGAACTGGAAATCTTTTTTAAAAACAACCACACACAGAATTCCTTTAAAACATTAATTATCTCCATTGTTTTAAAGAACACAGCTTGTACTGTGAACATTATTTTCAATGAGATGCTCTCACCTGAACTAACTTAAACATTTCATCTTGGAGCATGTGCCTGACAGATTGCGATGTGTTCAGTTTCGCTTCTGCAGGGACTTCTTCCTTGACCTCTTGCTGCTTTGTGCAAAAGGAAGTATTGGAGGCAACACTTGACACAGTTGACACAACAGTCTGAGAAGGCTGACTGTCGCTTGCAGAAACCTCTGTATTACTTAAGAAGGAAAAGAACAAAACTGTGAAAAACATTCATAGTTCAGAACACCTATATGAGGTTGTCTTATATCAATCCAGAAAATTTTAAGGATCCTTCATTTTTCTAAAGCATGATCAGTTTTTAGGAACAATTTAATAATTAACACTGCACAATCTTCTTTGGAGAGCATGTATGACATTTTCCTAACACTTCCTAATATAATGAATAAAAAACAGTAATAAAGACATAACTTCTATCTGATTTTTTCAGTCTTAGTGGTATCTGAAACATTATCGTCACTAGAAATTCAGGCAGAAACCAAGAATTTAACAGAAAGAGAGCCTCCTTAGTCATAAAACCAAACAGCTGATGGAAAATGGAGAAGGACATTATTAGCTGAAATAAGAGAGAAAGCAGATTCACTTTCACCTAAATAATTAAATGTGCCTTTACATATTTGGAATTAAAAATCAACAACAGAATTTCAGATCAGAAAACAAAGTAACATGTAAGATGATACAATACATAGAATTTTCTCACAGAGATAATTAGATCTTACAGTAAGTAAAGGCTTTTAAGTAGGTTAAGTCCTTTAATAAATAAGAGGTTATGATTTACAGTAAGTTATAATGAAACTGAAGGATTTTACCTACAAAAACAGAAATTGACCCAAAAGACATTTCTCTATTTAAGAAAAATGCTGATATTCCTAATGGTACAGGCAAACTTTGGAGCATTTTTCACAACTGAAAAGAATGGCCTCCAAGCAGGTGAAGAAACAGAAGCATAAAGCTAATGAGTAATACTGAAAAGGTTTTGTGTAATAGGTGTGAAAGGGCACAGGAAATATTTGGAAGAAAATCAGAACGTGTAAGCATGGCCTGACAGAAATTTTTTTTTTTAAAAAGCTAGTATGAAAAACTCAGGAAGGAAATGAGATTAAAGATACAAGAAAATTGAATCCAAAGGGATGGGTAGTTCAGAACCTTCTTGAAACTGAAAAAACCCTCAGAGAATTGCTCTAGTAGTGAAAGCCTAAGATTGACTCCTGACCTCTTTTCCTAATTCCAACAATCTCCCTGTTTACAGAAATATTATACATATATTTATGTGTACCTAGCAGTTGCTGTGGGAATTTATACAGTCTAATAATCTAATTAAAATATTAATACAAGTTTACAGTGTTATTGTTTAGGTGTTTCCTGTTACAATGTATCTTCTGTAGCAATATTATATAATTATAATGATTCTGTCTGGAATGAGAAGAATCACTTGTCTTGCAATCTGGTATCTCTCAATCAACACATCTGATTCATGTGATATTCTGGATAACACACAAGACTATGATCTTCAAGAATTATAGTACAAAAAGATTTCAAGAAAGAGTAATTAGTACTGCGGTTTTCAGGTGCAATATACTAGACCTGCAAATATTTTGTAATCAAATCTACACATCATGTTACTTCAGGCTGAAAATCTAATAGGGATAGTTAATTCTTTATTATATAAAATTTTATAGGTTTATCTTACCTGGGAACTTCTGCATCTTGCTCTAAAGAGAAGGAGTGAGAAATGGTGCTAGTAACCACCTCAGTCATCCTATAAAGAAAGAAAAAATTAGTGTTGTAAATACTACAAGAATTCGTTACGCTCTTTATTTTGATTTTATATACATTTATATAGGTATCTGGCTGCGTATGTATAGGTGCATATAACCTCACAAAAAAAGTATTTTAAGTAGTATGAGATAATATACCTGAAAGCCACCTGACCAGAGCTACACTGATCTGCACGGCTTCAATTACTGCATTACACTGCAATTTGAGCTGGCAAATATTGACATTCATGTGTTGTCTCCCTAGCAATCAAGAACTAACTCAAACAAAATCACTGAAAAGGTTCTGCAAATTCAACACAAACAACAGGCAAAAAATAAGCTGACCTGAGCTGACAGAAAAATAGAAAATCAAATTTAAGCAACACTGTTAATACAATCTGCATTCCTGAAAAAGAAAAGCCAGTATCAATAAATCCTCGAGGAGCATCATACGTGCAGTTATTTTTGTTTCTTTCAAAACAAAAATATAGCAGTTCAAAACAGTAGAGAATTCTAAGTCTTTCAAAAATTAAGCCATTTAAAAGTTTTTCCACATAACATTTTATATACACAGGAATATTTATTTATATGCCATCACATTTAGTAAGATTTTCTAAATATAAAGACACTCAGGTACTGTGTATCAGAGGAAAAATTACTACAAATTCGGGGAATCAGTAAGATAGCTAATTGAAATAATAAAAATAGATGGGTATTCTTCTGTCACGAAACAAAAAAAAATCTCAAAATACCAAGATTCCTCATGGTAAACATAATAAAACCTGTGTTTACAGAATATAAAGTTTCTCCCCTTGAAAAACTTCAGAGTAATCAAACTGAGCAGTAATCTATTCAAACAGATGACGTGACAATCAGGCTTATGGATTGTTTCTGTAATTTTATATACATTATATTAAATGAACAGTTATATTTTAAAACATAAAATTTTAAGATTATCATAATGGAATTTCTTAAGTTGTGTAAAATACCTCTCTACCTCTTCCACGAGTTACCAAGCTTATCAGCTATATCCATTTTCCCAGAAACCAACCTCTCTTTATTCTATGTTGTGTAACACATGAGCTGCTAAAACTGCCCAGAATAACAGCTGTCCACCTGTATTTATCTTGAAGATGCTGCTCCCATTTAAAGTCCGGAGAAGGAATTGTGTGTCTGAAAGCTTTTCCAGTTATTCTCTATCCTTTCCCAGATATAAAATACACCTTCCCACAAAGCATGCCTCTTTTATTTGATCATTACTAAATAACCACTCATCCACCCCTCACTTTGCATATGCAAAATGCCTGTACATGGGTAACAGAAGACAACTGAAACTTTGTTCCAAACTAAGTCCGTTGCTACGAACAACAGCAAGAACCCACCGCGACTTCGCTGGATACAGTAACTCACCAAACTACTTCAGATTTTTAAGCAAAGTTACAAGAGAAATTCAACCAACAACAAAAGTGTCTCACACATTCTGTCCAGTCTTTCCTTCCTTTGTTTCTTCCACCTTTTCATTTTCTTGGGGATGATCCACACCTGAAATGGAGACCTGCTGGAATATAAAAAGATGCATCTGAACTCATTAATTTTTACATCTCCCTTTTGCTTCAATAAAGTATTATTTTATGAGTTTAAGGCAAACATACTTTTGGTTAATCTGCCACCTGAAAACAATCTGACTGAAAACCAATCAAAATTACACACTTACTGGAGGATTACTAAAGATATGGATAAAGAATATGGAGATATCCTAATGATTCATCTAAGCATCTTTCCTTTTAGGAGATTATTATGGGTTTTTTATTTTCAAATTCATATCCATATAGTACCCTGGAAATATGCGCTGCTAAAATCACACCCTCTAGGGTAAAGGTGAAAATGTGGAAACAACCCTACTACACACTATCTATAAACCAAGAAATTGAAACAAACACAGGATTATACACATTCCACAGATTCACACTAGTAAAATGCACTGTAGAATTGAAGACCACGATACATTTATTGTTTCTAATCCCATTAACAGCACTGAATCTACAGTACTACAGGCAAGTAAACCCATGGCACGGCAATTCACATTTCAGCATAATAGCCCCTAGCCAGTTTCAAAAGAAAGGAGACTTAGGACGAAAGATGACCCATGAAAAAACAATGCTTGTTTACAGATCCAGATGGTTTTCAGACAGGAGAAAAATAAACATCCTCACATATTTAAAAATGACCAAGCATGGAGATAAGTGGTAGAGTCTTAGTCACCCTGTGACAATTTCAGAGACTGCACACATTTTTAAAGAAACAAAGAAGTTGTTAATACAGCTTTCTTGTAAAACAAAATACACATAAAAATCTGGTCCATTAACCAAAGGACCACATGTACTTTTTTTAAATTTACATGCTTTTGTATATATGTGTGCATACATAATCATATATTAATATGTAGTGTTATACATTATATATATTTAATACAATTTATATATACATGATTATATACATAGGCATATACATATTTAGTTTTAGATAAACGAATCAGTTTTCAAAAGTGCTCCCAGCAGATTTCCCTTTACTACTGTTTAATCACTTGTGACTTTTATTATTGATTTAAACAGGGAAAAAATTCATCAATCCTAAACATTTTAGGCACTCAAGCTCTTAAGTATATTGAAGAATTCAGGACATTCTAAAATGAGTATTCATAATAATTTAATGATTCTATGCAAGATGGTAACTTGCCTTTCTTCCTTCATGTTCTACAGGTTTGATCTTGACAGAGTTACTAGAGCTCTTTGGAGTTTCATATGGCTCCTCAAAGAAGTCTACAAAATAAATACAATTATTTAAATCAGAAAATTACACGACAAACAGCACTCTTAATTGATTTTTGTCAACTAGTCACATTACTCCATCTTTTCCCCTAGCGAGGAGAAAGGGGTTGTCTCAACAAATTCAAAATCTGTGTCATTACGAGTGCTGATGCATGCACATGAAGAAGAAAAAAAAAACCCAAAACCCAACCAACAACCAAAAAAAAAAAAAAAGCAAGCAACAAAAGAAAGGCAAAAAAACCCAACCTTATTTTCATGGTAGGAATATGATAAACTTAACTTATGCATACTCTGGTCTTACAATTTTCAAATCATGTTTTACACATTTGAATATTTTGAACTAAATTAATATGAATATTTTTGGAATGAAAGTAAACGTGACAATGAAGTATGTTAATATACACTGTCCTATCTCTACAGCAAAAAGACATTACATAAGGGAAAAACTGATCAGAAAGTCTTGAGAAAGCAATTGTCTAAGAGCTATAAAACAGATACACTAATAATTTCAATAGAACAATAAAAAATTCCATTTTTTTATTAGAGGGACAAATAATCTTATTCAGGCAAAATTCCTACCGTTTCACATGTCAAGATGATAGTAAAAGTATGTAACACAAAACCAAACCTTCTCTTTCTGCTGTTAGATCTAACTCCTCCTGAACAAATGGTCCCACTTCATTAAGATCTTCAGTCATACGAGGTATAGAATAATTCCCATGACTAATTTCCTTCTTAGCAAAATATTTTGACGTTGCAGACATTCTGGTAATTGGAATTACAAAAGGTAATTAACAATTAAAACAATATAAGTATCTGACAGTTTAAGCATGCTGTTCCTCTCAGACTAGTGCATAACTGTAAAATGAATACTGTTTTAATGTAACCATGTTCATGTATTTGTTCTCTCTGAATTTCACTTAAACCAAGATTCATATAATTTTTGGTATAGCTGTGATATTTTAGTGACATTAATGGTACAGTCTCTCAGGTGGACTATTTCCAGAATAATTTAACCAACATTACCAAAAATGGAAGTACCAAAAACGGAAGGCATAAACTGCACCATGACTTCAAAATCATCCGGTTAAGATTACATTTATCTTCCACACATAAACATCCTTTACTTAAAAAAAAAATTCTTGTTAGAGAAGACACACTGTAATGTCTCAGAATAGTAAAACCAAAGATGTTTTGTTTCTTTAGTGCAGCAGAAGATGAAGAGAAATGTCACAAAGGACTTCAGTTTAAGGAATCTCCATCTTCAGAACTGGGGAACATATTAACAAATAAAATATTTACTGCCTTTTGCATCTATTTTTTTGACATGCACTCATATGAACATAGGTAGATTACAGGTCCAGTGAAAATAAACTAACGTTGTGAAATTTTAACACAAAGAAAAATACATTAGAGAGTGGAAGTTATCTGAATTCTTTGAGAAAACCATGGTATCAATTATATCAGAAATCTAGATTTCATTTCCACAGCATTAAGTTTATAAACAGCCATGTACAATTCACCTCATGTGCAACACCTACATTGTTTTCTACCTATGGCTGCTGATGGAGAACATTTAATCTGCTTCATGCAGCTGCAAACAATATGCATGACTGACTTTGCATTCAAAATTAAACACGTATGTAACACGTAATCACAGTAGAACCCTTCATACTGACAGACTGCCTAGCTGAGGAATTACAACCAAGCAGACTTCTTAGGTTAAAAAAGAAAGATTACCCAAAGCCAGTTTCACAAAGATCATCATAGGCTTGTACACCCTGGACATCAAGGGAAGGACTGGCCAGCATGGAAGAACCTTCATCCATACTACTTTCTTTCTCTGTCCTAGACTGGGCTTCTGATTGAGATGCAAATCCTTTCAGATACCGATTATCTGGATGCTATTAAAAATAATAATGATAATTCACTAGTTAAAAAAAAAAAAAAACAAAACACCAAACCTGCTACTTCAAAAAAACACAACCCAATGGTTTCATGCTTAACATCATTAACCTTCTCTTTATTATAGAGATGTGAAATTCTGGATTTACAGTTGCCCACTGAACCTGAGTTCTGCCCCTTTTTGCATTAAGTGAAGCAACGGTCCTCCGAATTACTCAAAGGAAACAATACATAAGAGATTTGTGAGCATCAATTGAACGTCTATTGTCAAAGACGCTACGTGACAATTAAATATACCCTATACAAAGATATACAATAAGATTTGGCCTTCATCATGTACAACACAAACCACTCAAATTATCACTGAAGACAGTATGAGAGGCAAAAAGCCACACATAATCACACACCTATATGCATGGACAAAATGGTGGCAGTAAGTTGCAAGTAAAATACAGGTGGCCGTTGCCAGAAAACACAAATCAAAATCAAGACAAATTTTTTTGGTCTGGGAGAAAAGCCCTCTCAAAAAAACCCACAACCCTCTCTCCTCAAAGCCTTTCATGTAGACTTAATTAAAAAGGGTAAGAGATCCAGCTGTCCTGAAATATAAAACAAAGCAATACTCATCAGGTTGTTCTGGCAAATCTCTTTTTTTATATTAACACATACTCCCAACTGTGTGTAACCGTGATCGTGAGAAATTAAAAATTCACTTTTCACCAACTTTTAACTGGTTTAAATACTCCAGTCAGACTGCATCTTCACTGTCCTCAGAGACAAATTAATCTAAATTAAAGTCTCCCCCGAGAAACTACTTCTTTATTCTTTGCCTTGTTTTTTTCCATACTCTATTTCCAATACAAGGTTTCTTCAAAGCCGATGTATAAAACTAGAGACAACGGCCAAAGTTGTAGGAATTTGCTCAAATTATGCTGTATCTAGATATATGAGTTAGATCTTAAACAGGATTTCCAAAGAAAACTTTAATCTCCAACCCAAGTCTTCCTACAGAGACAACTCCAGCATTCCTAGCAACCTATAAAGAAAAGGCTATTAATCAATATTCCAGGTTTTACTGAGAACAGAAGTACAAGGTAGAAGGTGTGTGTGTTTTTCTTTAGTGGCACAACTAACTCACTGACATTTACCCCATCCTCTTTCTTACCTTAAATTTTACGCTCTTTGCTTGAGATCCATCTCTGTCTAACTGTTCTAAGAGCCACAAAGAAGTAAGGACAGCAGCTGCTGATGTTTTCACATGTATCATTGGGAGAGTCTCTTCTATGGAATCTTGTTTACTGGCACCACAAAACAGTCTTTTATCAGACCACCTAATCATCCACTCCAGCAATTTTGCAATACTGCTCAACTTATCCATCAATTTTATAGCTAGTTCTTCTCCTGGTATGGTATCAATGATATCAACGGTTTTGTAAATGTATTTAGAAGCTGTCTGAGTTTGCAGGCTAGACAAAGTATGCTTAGGAAAGGTCTGGGTTGCTGATGCCACAGTGACTCCTTGACTGTGACTCTGAGTTCTGTAAATTGACTTATGTTTTAAACCAAATAATCCTTCATTAAGTCCTTTCCTTAAGTTATGCACAGTAGGTTCTGCCGTCTGTACAACAGACTGTACAATGGTTGAATTTTCCAAAACATTTTGGTCTTCATTATAGACAGACACTGTTTCAGGATCACACGAGGCCAACGTGACAGTATAGCAAGACCCTGCTCTAAACACACTCTGGCTTCTGGTTTTGCCTTGTCTACGTTTTAGTGTTGTGTGAACATCAAAAAAGAGGGAGTTTAATTCATGCTCCCGAAGAAGTCCAGAAAAGCTAGTAAGAAATGGAATTCCCACATCACTGTACTTTATCAGGTCTCGTTCAAGAACGTAACTCAAAAAGAGTTCTAAAAAAATAACATATTCATCGTCATCACGTTCAAATTCCCATGCACCAACTATGGGCAAATTACACTGATTATGCATGTGTTTTCCATATTCTTTATCTTGATGTTTTATTTTCCGGTTAAGAGGTTTTATCTTGTGTGTGGTATTTTTGCTACCTATTTCTCCTTGTGTCTGATGTTCATAATCCCTGTAAGACAACAAACAGAAGTACTGTGAACGTCAACATCAATTTTAAGAAGAATTACATGAAAAAATAAGTAAATGCAACACTAGTTCCTTTTCTTGCTCTATTCTTAAAAACAGGAAACTAACAAGGCGAAATTTACCTTCAGCCTTCCAGTACCTGAAGGGGGCCAACAAGGAAGCTGGGGGGGACCTTTTACAAGGGCCTGTAGTGACAGGACAAGGGGTAATGGGTTTAAATTGAAAGTGGGGAGGTTTATATTGGATATCAGGAAGAAATTCTTCCCGGAGAGGGTGGTGAAGCACTGGAATAGGTTGCCCAGAGAAGCTGTGGACGCCCCATTCCTGGAAGTGCTTCTGGCCAGGCTGGATGAGGCTTTGAGCAACCTGGTCTAGTGGAAGGTGTCCCTGCCCATGGCAGGGGGGTTGGAACTGGATGGTCCTTAAGGTCCCTTCCAACCCAAACCATTCTGTGATTCTATGATATATTAATACATTGCTAAGGTGTCAGTCAAATGCAAAATCCATAGTTTTTACAAAGAGAGCAACTCATCAGTATCATACATGAACTTGGTCATAGTTGATAATAATTTAGACTTCAGTAACCTCTTAGTCACATGTTAACTGATTTAACATTGGCAGTTTTAAGATTTGGCAAATTTTTAATTCTTCATCTGATATATTACCCAAAGTGACAATTACCCATTTGGTGAAAACATTACTTGAATAGTAAAAGATTTCTATTTATTTACTTATTTAAATTGAAAGCTTTCTGCTGCAGTTTTTTTCATACCTTTGGACTGGAGGTGTTTGAACTCTCATTTCTTCAGTACACAATGCATCAGAAAGAGTATCTGCTGTGTCAGCATCACTATGTACCTGCGAATTCCCAAGATCAGTAAGTGTGCTTCTGCTTAAACTAGTGCTTAATGAAAAACTGTCATAACAGTGTTCCTCATCATCCGTTGCTCGCTCTTCTGCTGGCTCCCAAATATTACTTTCTATGGGGCCTATGTTTCTTATTACATGTCCCAAGGCTTTCTTTCTCACTTTTTCAGTAGCTTGTATAAAAACAGACATAGTTTCGTCGCTTTCAGGACCTACCAGAAGAAAGAAAACAAAAATTTTAAATGCCAACTTCTCAGCTTTCAATTATTCTCTCAAATTGAGATATGGATGAACTTTGAAGCATCATAAATTATAGCCATTTAGAAATACAGACAGAAACTGTGAAAAAGTGAAGAAACACCATTAACTATACTCTGTTATTGGTATAGAAATATCAGAAAGAAAATACAGAATTTGCCACTAAAGCTTTCTATCTCATAACTACAATAATTGTTTTACATGAGGTATAAAAGAAGGTATTCTTACAAATTAATTTATAAGCAGGGTAAAAAAGGAAATTTGTTTAATATTTCCTGAAGAAGGATGCACATTACCTTTAACAATGCTGTGTCTGAGTCGCTGCTGAAGCCCATGGTATTTATCTCTTAGTGGAACCCTTATATCTTCAGGATTAGGAAATGCTTTCACAAAAATCTCTGCCACCTGCACAAAATAGATTATCTGTTCAAGCAGCTAACATACGAGTAAGGTATAATTTCCATCAGAAGTTACACCACTAGAAAGTCAAACCCATAGCTTTTACAAGGCAAGTAAGTATTTGTGATAATCTCTATTGCTTTTGTTCTAGTTTTAATGTCTTTTACCTTTTTCACTGGTGGCAATTCTCCAAGTAAACTCAAAATTACATCTTGAACTAATTCTTCAACATTCATGAACCTGCAGAAAGGAAGCATGCGACAAGCCCACTCCACTGCATTCAGACAATGCTCAACTGTGGAGGCATCATATTCATTCTTCTTCGGATCCTAAAACATTAATTGATATGAATATACTTCAGCTAAGTTACTCATACACTGCAAATTGTAATGATTCTTCCCTAGCCAACAGAAAATAAAATCTCCAACTTAACAGCCAAATAGAGGAGTATACAATGCTAGGAGACAGATCAAGATTGTATGGACCATACGCATTTTTTAATCAGCTTAGGAAATACTTCCATTAACACCCTGCTGAAGAGTTTGCCTGCAGTCATTCAGAGTAAAACTTGAGAAGCTGACTGAACTAGCCCTAACTTGTTTAATATAGTGAATTACCAGGTGATGTAAATAATTTATGATCACTTTAAGTCACAGAATAATTCTTTACTGGAATAAAAGATAGTTAAGCCAGACAAGAGGCTTTTAAGATGGATTTCTCTCTCATTTGTCACTGTTACACAAAGCACAGAAAAAACAAAATATTCTACTACTTGAAACAGAGCCATCCTGTTTATGTGAAAATTGTTTTATCTGGTGAAGAGGAATTTTGAACTTGTTTTGAAAAGGAAGCAAACCGCTAAGGACAGCTGGGTTGCTAGACTAGACAGGACAAAAAAAGAAAATCAGTATCTGAACTGTTACAGAATATATGACAAATATCATACCAGTAGTTTCCTTTTTTCTCCCTTGACCTCTGACATCAATTGATGATGGTATAAGTACAGAAAACATGATTAAATTTTAATATTTTTCATTATCTTTTTGAAAATCATGTATATTTAATGCACCAAACCAACATTGTTTAGTCAAGAAACACCCAAAATATCTTAATCTAATGACAATTTAAAAAAGCATATGCTTAGATAGACACCAAGTGTAGAAACTATAGCTCTTCTGGCATCATGTCTCCAATTATCTGAATAAAGTATCAAGTAAAATCCCAACAGAAATCCTATTAGAAGGATGTAGTTCACATGGACAGCACTAGTCTGTAGCAACACATACTTACCACACATTATAGCACTGTGCTAATTTTCTCCTATTAAGCAACTAAAATTCTCACAGAAATATACAGCAGACCTTTAGAATTCTTGTTACAGCTTTTCGCAATTAAAATGCATGTTTTCTGTATTAGTAACAGAATTACCTTATGATTGTTAATGTTTTCCCTTGCAGTTTGGTACCGCCTACAGTTGTCAGATAATCTTTCACGAACATGAAACATCCAACACAATGCACACAGCTCTCTGAACCAACCTACGATGCAAACAGACAATATGGTGAGATTCTATTTTAATTAATTAATTAATTGAAACAGCTTGAGAGTTTTAGCTAGAAGAAAGGAATTAACAGTACACCTTAACAGTAGTTAAAGGGGAAAAAAAAAAAAATCATTCTTGAGTTTTCGGTAGTGCTCTGCAGCTAGAGTCCCACTTAGTGCTCATGTTCTTTCATATGCAGATCTCAAACACAGACAACAATCCAGAAGAGCAACTTTCAAACTATTTCAGGCAAATAAGAGTTCCTTTGCACCTGTGGGTTCTCATTTGCATTCTTTTTTTCCAGTTTTAAATTATTCTACTTTATTGCATACAGACCTAAAATTTTACAGGTAATATCATCAAACTGATGGTCTCCAGAAGACGCAGATCTATAGAGAACAGTGCGGAAATTTGAGTAACGAAGCAAAGACCCTGGGAATGGACTCAGCAAAGGAAGAGATCCTTTCATTCGAATCTATAGATACAAAGAAATAAACAATCAAAACTGAAATAAAAATCAGTTAAAAGTTTTGTATGTATCACTACTAAGTGTACAGCTTCTCAGTTATTAGCAGAATACTGAAAAGATCAGTAAAACTCCCTTAAGCTTGCTTTCCACTTTCTTCAAATCAGTATTCTGAAAATTCATTTAAAAGAACATGTTTAGGATGGCCTAGGACACAAAAAATGCGTTTGTGTGGTACCCATGATACTCGTGATTACCATGAAATACAAGAGGAGCAAAGTAGAAGAACTAAGATCACAAGAAAGAAACCAGTTCAATCCAACTGGTGTCAACCAAGGCAGACTAGTTTTCCCTCCTCTTTCAGCTGGTACTTTGAATACGTGCCCACCCCTCCGCCCCCCTCGCCAGCATTAAGCATGTGAGCATGCAACGAGCAAACAGAAGGAAATACTACTAAGTCAGACCAGTTCCTGATCTGTATCACTGCATGAAAGCTGGTGCAGGGAGGTTGAGGGAAGGCAGACAGTCATAGACACACACAGTCTCTGTAGCAAGTCAGCTTCCTTTAAGTGGATGTATAACAATTACCTAAGCAAAGTGTGAGGTTACACAGAATTTTTTATTCAGTATATTCCGAGCTTGGTTTTGTGCAAACAAATGCACATGAGTAGAATGAGATCTTCTAAGTCCTGTGCTCTGTGCAGTAAGACGACCACTTTACCTGAAGTGAGCATGACATTCCCTGTTACATATTCAACCCTAAGTGATTTGGAACACACTTCAGTTAACAGCTGTAACTCACAATTAAAATCAGTTTGTTTCTTTTAAATGGAGAAAGAAATGAGTTTGTACGTTACCAAATGGGTACAGAAAGGCATGTAGAAGGAGACACCCTACATCTTTAAGTTCTGGTTTCCTAAAAGAACTGAACATGGAGTGTAAAACTAGAAGACGACCACATGTAAAAAACGTAACATCAGAGTCCAGATGAGAATCAATGCTTCTGCAATGTAATTACCAGCGTGTCAGTAACATTTATGAATGATAATCAGGTTACAAAAAAACAAGGTAAATGCTTACTTTTTGCATAACTTTTCTTGCCCACTTCAGTCGTGCAATATACCACTGTGCTGCAGGACAGGAACAATGAGCAGCCCGGAAGAGCAAGATAATTCGCTGAAGAACTCCTGACACTTTCTGACGACTTTCTCTCTCGATTTTTAAAAGAATGTCATTGCAGTCTTCCTGAAAAAAATGCAAATTCCAAGACAAAAACAAGCCTCAAAATTAAAAAGGACATATGCGATAAGGAATCTGACCTAAATGTCATTTCTGCTCCTAAGAATATTATTCTTCTTTACAGCATAGATCCTTTATGGAATAAACAGAGGCACACATACTTTCTTAACATTACGGTACTATTTAAGTAAATGAATTAACATAATAAAAACAGACAGAAAAATGAGCTGTAAGGAACCTGAATAACAATCATGATTATTTCATAAAGACATTCAAACAAAGACCCAAGAAACTTCTTTTACGCATGCTTACTTCACTGAGAGAAGCTGGTTGAGGACAGTATAATGGTGGTGCTGGAAGATAAAGCCCATCTGGAACTAAACCATACAATTTTCTGCTAAGATCCTTAGCAGAATCCATCAAAAGCTGAAACGTCTCTGAGAGAATATCAGCATCTGCCATAACAGCTGCTTTCAGTAGTTCCTGTATTGAACTATAAAGAACATTTGCATCTTCCTCTTCAATGGGATCTATAAAACATTAAGCACAGAAACCGATAAATTAACTAACTCAATGAATTTATCTTTCATTCTGAAATTATGAGACTGCACTATCAGAGTTTGCATTCGTCTATTAGAATGTATACATTGCATCTACTTGCTTTCAGATAAGATTTCTCACATTTGAAAATGGTATTCGATTATTAATTTTACTTTTTGCCACATTAAGGGAACGCTATTGCTTCTCTAGACACAGAATTGAACTTTTCAGATGTTCATTTCTTGGCAAAAAATTCTGGCAAATCATTCTCATCAAGCAGGCATAAACGAGGAATATTATTAATAATGACTATAACAACTCTTTTATCAGTAAGCATGATGATCAAGGAAAAGGAAAGGTATTTTTTTGTATTCCATTTTTTTCCTCATCTCCTAGAATTAGCAAGAACATACATCGATAGTTGGTTCCTGAAATTCACAAAACATTATACTGCTCTACTTCCATTTCTACTCCTCCTGCTTGTCTTGAAATATGTGCTGCCAAATACTTCCCCTACCTATCATACTAACAGATCATTAAATACAGCATGTATATGTGCGTGTTTGAAATAAAATCCTTGGAAGTGAGTACAAAAGAAGAATCTACACAGTGTTTGGGACGTAGCTTACATAAAGATTAACCAACATGCATCTGCTGACAAGAACTTGAAATGTGATTTCCAAACATACAAAAATAAAGTAAGGAATAGAGATCGTGCCAATAAATGTACTGTAAAATGTAAACGAGAACAGGTTGATCTAGCTAAGTGGGGGAATTTCAGCTGGTTATGTGATAAAAAGCTCGTATACAAACATAGAAAGGAGCACAGAGACAACAGCAGGCAGTGTAACCTGAATAATATTGAGGCTCCTCTACTCACAGTTAAAAAAATCAACCCATGAAAAGCTATCTCCACAAGCCCAGAGACGCACAACAGCAAATCATGTGCTCAGAGAAACAGACATCCTATCCAGGTTCTTCCCAGGCGAGCCATCAGCCCCAGTGTCTGGGCATGAAGCCTATCAAGATAAGCCAATGGGAGTGGCTCTCTTCAGTATTTTCTGGCTTGACAGGGGTTACTGTCAAGAAGTATAGAATATACTACAGGATGAAGGGGAGGTCTTTTGGGATTGCACAAAGCTCACTACAGGATCTTTGGGAAAGAAACCAAAGGTACGACAAGGAGTTGTGGCAGCCTCACCTCTGTTGGGCCTTGTCAGCACAAGTCTATTTTTCTGGGTGAGAGATTCTCTATTCTGTGTGTCTGAGTATAGGATTTTAAGTGCCAGCAGCTGGAGTGGGAGCACAGGTGAGAGCCCCCATGTATCCACAGTGCCAGCAACTGGAGCAAGTGAGGTGGCTATGTAAGTGAATGTTTGAGGGACAGCAAGTCAGACTAACCAACCGGTAAGTGACGCACCCCAGGAGCTATGGGTGTGTGCATCTCACTCTTGCAAGAGTGAGACTACAGGAGCTGGCAGTGACTGGAGGGAGCAGTGAAGACCTGGCCAATTGCCTGAGACATGACTGCAAGACCTGCTTGTGCTTCTACATATCTCTAAGGGCAAGAGAAGGGGATTTGGATACTGGAGGAACCAAGGGAGCTGTGATGACCTGCCAGGAAGACAGGGTGTCCACAAGTGTCTGTGTCTCCAGGGGTGAGGGACCTGGAAAGACTGAGGATCCCAGACCAGCAAGCTACTGGAACAACTGTATATTCAGGGGCCGCTACCGTGGGAGTGCACAGTGTGTACCTGGGGGAACAGCACATCTGTGAGTGGGTCTGTACCAGAAAACAGAGTGGGGCTGTGGCTCTGGGGGCTCATAGACGCAGACGCATTCAGCTACTGGTTCTAAGCCCGGCCCCGGAGGGACCCACATTGTACATACAGGTATGTATAGGCAGACTTTCATCCTAACCAGCAAGAGATGGAAAGGGGATGGAATTGTTTGAGAGTGCTGAGCATGTCTCTAAGTGCTGAACTGTGTGGCCAGATGTATGTAGGTGTATATGTGTGTTTGTGTATGTGCCTACTGGGAATACATTCTCCGCCTTGCTAGCTGTTGGACCTGGGGACATAGAGGTGTCAGGCTATGAGATACCAATCCCTCCTCTTTTAACAGAAATGAAAGGCAAAAATTAAACAGCATACTTAAAATAAGTATGATGATACCTTCCATACTGTTAATACATTCACATTTGCTTCAGGGCATATTTTTGTTATTTTTTTAATACCAAAAACTTTGGAAGTTTTCATCTAAACTGAAGTTAGTAACAAATGTAGTTAAATACGGTTTTGGCCGATACACACAAAGACAACAAGACTGATAATATGGTCCATTTTTAGAATGATCAAACCCCAATCCCAAATCCAAACTCCTATAAAATTGAAATATTTGAATACACCGAAACAGCAATGCACACACTGGGGAAGACAAGGTAACTGTTTCATTTTAAGACAGCATCTAACACAGAATATGCAGTGAAATAACATAAAATATAAACACAGTTATTTATAATTTTACATACCTGTAAACTGCTTGTATTTAAGACATCCTGGTGTTTCAGAAGTAACTGGCTGTCCTAACAAAGACTGCAACTTTTCCTGGAAAGTCTGCATTGGTGATAAGCTTAATGGCAAGTGACACACTGTGGTTTTCAGCCTGACGGTACAATAAGAAACTGCTCATTAATAACAAAGTAGAGCCCTTAGATAATGTAATCAAGATCTGTTAAATGAATGTTCAAGACAAAATAAATAATCTTAACATGTTAGGTCCCACACCTGCTAGGAGACTGGTAATAGGAATTTTGAGGCAAAGAACATGCCTTGTTACAATAAACTTCATGCAAATTATATTAATAACAAAATACAGTAGACTAGTGCCAAGCTCAAATTTACCTTGAGACTTGATCAGAGTTCTGACAGTACAGCTGGTAGGCCACACCAATTGAAACAGACAGCTTCCAATTCCCAAGTCTGTTTGTTAACCACACAGCCTCTGGAATGAGTCCTCCAATAAAGAACAAATCAAGAGCATATTCAGCTGTCCACACAGATGAAAGGTTCTGGTCCTTGACAGCTCTGGTAACCAAACAGTGTTGCAGTGGTATAATACGAGGAGGTATGTCTGTGACACAAAAAACACGTTTTAAAGTTTAAATAAATTTGCATGCTATCAGATGAACAATCTAGAATTTATATGTTCACACTGCTTTTGGGTTCATTTCAATGTAGAACTGCTCTTCACTTTGTTAGAGAAAATACCTTGTTTGATGTGAAGCGGATGCAGGATGTCAACATTGTGTGGGGGAAAGACATAGAGCAGCTGATTTGTGAAATAAGCAGCCATGAATCGTGCCATGGATCGAATCACAGCCATAGCAGTTTCAGTATGAACATCTGTTACCATCCATAGTTCATGCTGAAAATACTTGGTATCTAAAAAAACAAGTATCAAATTAAAACACTGAGGAAAGTGATTTTAAATTTGAATGTTAAAATTGTTTAATCACAACTATCGTATTATTTAATTTCTTGACAAGCTTTCAGGACTTAGAGCTTAATCGTTTACACTAATAACACATTATATTGATATTCAAATACTTTTCTACTGTGTTTTTAATGACCAGAGATGGACCTCTAGTATCTAAATTTAGATCAGCGCTGAGTCAAAAAATCTGCTTAAATTTGGAAATTTAGATTTCATACTCTGAATTAACAGAAAAAAAATTTACAAGCATCTGCAAAAAAAAAAAAAAATCCCACTGTCAATTTGGGACTGCTGACCAATCAAGAATTCACTATTTTATCATGTTGGATCATAAAATAAAGTTAAATCAATATCAAATGGAAACACATCATTTCCCTCTTATTTTTCTTATCCGAGGTCCTTTCTCAAGCATATTTCATATTAAGAACATTTCACAGGGCATGCTTTCACTATTAATTGTACAATGAAAGTGGTCTGAACATTTACTCCACCACCAAGTGCAGATGAAACAACATCTGAGGATCAGAAAAAGATCTTCAGTCACTGAAAACGGACTTCAGTGTAAAAAGAAAGTGTGCTGTCAAGCGTTTGTGTGATGGCACAGAAATTAGACACTAGGTTATTCCAACAGTATCAACATTCCTTAACACACTTTTATGCAATATCAACATACCAGAAAACTTTTCCATCTGACTCACTGAGAGCTGTGATCGCCTTAGAATCTCTCCTACCAGATGATCACAGAGTCCTTGAGCCTCAGACAAGTTATACTGATACAGGTGGCAAAATAATATTGCAAGATAATATCTACTCTGAAGAAAGCATGCTCTTTTTCCTCCTGCATTAAAAGAGAAAAAAGGGAAGGAGTAGAGCTGGAAACGAAACAATAAACTCAAGAACAGACATAGCAGATGTTAAAGTACTAGTCCATCCCTCTCCAGAAACAAACATACAGTCTGAGAAGCAGCAGAACCCAGGAGCAGCTATTTTAGTAGATATGATCGTCCTACAACATTTAAGTTACTAGTGAGTTACTGCTCATCCCTAACAGTTTTACTTCTAAAGATCTGGCAGCAGATGTGGAAGTACTAGTCCATCCTTCTCCAGAAACATATCTATGCAAACATACAGTCTGAGAAGCAGCAGAACCCAGGAGCAGCTATTTTAGTAGATATGATCGTCCTACAACATTTAAGTTACTAGTGAGTTACTGCTCATCCCTAACAGTTTTACTTCTAAAGATCTGTCAGTTTTCAAAACAAAGCAATGTATAATTATTGTGACACAGCAAAGACAGGAGAGCTCAAGGGAGCCCAGCCTGCAAAAGAAGGGATGTCTAAACCACAATGAAATTGCTTAGACATCCCCACCAAGCTTCCAATAACCTGAACTCCTTCTGTATGAGGCATTCCTCATGCATAATAACCAGCAAAAAAAGATTTCTCATGATTCCTGGGAAGAAACTTAGGAATATCTGTTTCAAACCAACTCCTAAGTAAACACTTGGTACAAATTATTTTGTTTGGTTACTCCCCAAACACTGTGTCTTTTGATTTTACAGCTACCAAAGGAAACGAGCTTTCTTCATCTCTTTTTCACTGTCTCTTTCTAGCTCAGAAATATACCTAGAGCTTTTCTGTACCAAGTACATCATAATCACAAGAACACTCTGATATTCAAAGAGAAACGTGTGGGATTTTTTCAGGGAGCAATCAGACTTAAGTCTGACTGGTCTCTATTCAGATCCCATCTTAATTTCAAATATGCATCCTTTATGCGTCTTACACCCTTTATCTGAGGGTCAAATAACTACATAAAGTGATTCCATACCTTACCCCCTCCATCCCCACAGAAGATTTTATCCCTTACCATTTGCCTTGATTTCACAAAGAGATCTTTTCCAAACGTCCACAGAATCTGTGTATGAGCCAAAAAGGAACTTCTCCTCACCTATAAAAGTCACACATATAACAAATCAAACACTCCATGTAGTTACTTTTACACATGCAGACATGAACTTACTTCAGTATTAGATTTATGAAAAGCAGACTAAAATATGTGAGTCCTCAGCAAATTTCTATTCTCAGACCTAAATCTAAACTTTGAGCATCTGAGAGATGATGACTTTGAATACCTCTCCCTGCTTTTTTTCTTTAACTGCTAAGCCACTATTAAATGAAAATAAATCAATTCAAGTTATAATCACTCCTACAAGGTTTTCAGTAATTTGGATATTTTTTTAGATTACACAAGGTTGTAAGTGTTGTACAGAGTGATGTAGGAAGAGGAGCTAGAAGTATAACTAAAGGATATGGACAGGAAACAGAATTGTGGTGGGAACATGAATGGGAAGTTAGGCTGTGTGGAACAGGAAAGGAAGATGAGCAGACAACAGCAATGTGTAGAAAACTGGGCTACAACCATACACTGTTTGCAAAACAAATATGCCAGATGAAGTCTACTGCATTAGGTTACACTTAATTAGATGCTTAGCTGAGGCTGACTGCAGTCATGTGCATGACAGGGTCACGCCCACAGTGATCACATGGAATGAACTGGATTTCTATGTAGAAATCCAGCAAAAGACACACTGCGATGCCCATCGCTTCAGAAGAAGTAACATAGTACAAATGAGGACAGAATTCAGATCCTCTATGGCATAATGAAAACTGAAGTAAAAAGTTTTCTTTACTTAGCTCAACAGGCTCTGAAGATCAACATGTGTACTGGGTCATGACGTATGTAAGAGAAGTTTCTGATCAGAACTTTAAGAAAAGTCCTACTATTAACGTTTATTAAATCTGGTAGTCAGTTATTGATTGTTAAGTTGGACCTCCTTTTCCTAGTACTCAGTTAACCATGCAACCACCTAATATTTGTACTTATTTCCAAAGTACTAACCAGACACAGAATTAATCTTCAAATGCTGTTCCAAGGTCACTCCTGAAGACTGAAGGGTGGCTTGTATATGACTTAAGAGTGATGAGACAACAGCCTCTTCTTCTGCGTTCTTACTCACTTTTCTGTTCAGCTGCACCTGATACCAAACCACTTTCTTATACAATAATCGCCATAGTACAATCAACCTGTAGTTCAAGAAGTATAGTATTACCATCAAAAGTTAACAAAGTTACTTACATGTATTTCTTATATTTTGCTTTATATAGCTGAAAACTTATTTATATTTTAACAACTACTTTCTTGACTTCAAGGATGGGAAAAAAAATTAAACACTTCTTGCCTTGGCTTTTGACCAACAAACATTGATTCTGCTGAACTGGTGTAAGGGCAGCAACCTATTTCAAGCACTTACACTCACTCAAAATGAACCCTTGGCTATCTAAACAACAGGGAAATGAAACAATCTAGATAAACCCTAAAACAGGAACCATTGTCTCTATAAACCAGATTAAAAATACAATGAAAGCATAACACAGAAAAGCAAAGACAGACAAATAAAAGACTGCATGTTTTTAGGTCTGCAAGTCCCTGCCGCCCAGCAGAGTACTATTAGATGTACAAGCTCATGTATGTAGTAAACTTGCTGACAGAGGCAAATATACATTGTCAGGGCTTGAAAAAGCTTGCACAGAATGTGCATTTTCTTCTCCACTACTGCCTCCGTTACTACACATATAGTCTGTCATATGCATGCTGCTCAGTCCCTGGAGCACAGTTAATCAAAAACATGGATTATCTTCTCAGAAACAACTAAAATTTGCCTATCCAATTTGCAATGAACACAGTATTGTATTTTAAGCTTACAGAAGAAATACATTTTACTGTAGTAACATCAAGTTGGCCAGTTATGCTTCTTAGGTTGTAAATCTCTGGAAAGGAACAGCTTCCTCATATGATTAGCACACTTGGATTAGAGTTCTACAGAATAGAAATATTCCAGGCACAATAATATATTTTCCAAATAGGTGGATATCACACTTCAGTGTAAGCTCCTTTTAAGTTTATGTGTATATCTTCAAACAAGAAATAGCTCTGATAGAATAGTAAGTTTCCACACACTGTGGTTTTTCTTATTGCTCAGGGACACCATACCCATATTCAAGTGCAAACTTTGCTGACTAAACTGACACTGTAGATATACTGTGTATGAGCAGCCTCTTGGCTCCACAGAGGTTGGAACCTCTGCATGGGAAGGAGTGGAATGGGCAAGAGGCAGTAACAGCTTCTTAAGCTGCAATACATGGATTGATAAGGCAATACGAGATGTGGTGTGAGCTGTGAACTACCAATTACCACGCATTTCCACATATTGCACAGAAAAGGATGCTGTAATTACTGTGTAACTAAAAAACAAAATTCTTGTTCCAACATACAGAATCATGAAGTCTTCTAGGTTGGAAAAGACCATTAA
>NW_010246924.1:0-33628 GCF_000690775.1 Eurypyga helias
CTATGATTCTATGATTCTATGTCGGCACCCATCCAATGGTACAAGATCTTTTTGCTTACATAACAGTTAATAGTATAACTTTTTAGGGAAAATGTTGTCAGCTGCTATTTAATTAGTTTTACTAAATCATCCATCCTTACAAATTCACCAGTGTAGATAAGCTGACCCTGGGTTGGGCTGATTCAATAGTGTACCTACCAGTGTTCAATACAATGCACACAAGACCATCAACTATAGTCTCTTAAGACATTTCTTGATGGATGCCTTTTGCATACGCCAAACAATCTCACAAAAAAGAAGACAGATTTGGTGCCCTTGAAACAAGAACAATAAAAAGCCTACTACTGATTTCAATAGGATCAGAAAATCAACTGTATCATTATCAAGATTTATACATAAGGTAATGATTATACATAAGGTGTATGATTATCAAGATTTATACATAAGGAATCACAAAGAATTGTAGGAATATTTCTGGAGGAGAAGCTGTGTGATTAGAGGTTACCTTTAACAGGTATCTATTGTTTGACCTGTGCAAGGAACTGACAGAAAGAAAACAGTTTGCTTGAAACAAAACAAAATTCAGGAAAAAAAACAGTGTAATCTTAAACAAAGCTGTAATTGTCAAAAGAAGGCTAAATTAGCTCTTACTTTGTTTTTGCAGTATGTCTTGAACATATTGAACATTTTAACCCTACAGAGAGAACCTGTGTATGCTTAAAAGGATTTAACAGTACAACTACATGTAAAATAAGTAAGCAGAGATGAAACTTAGAGGAGTAAAACCTACTTTTACCCACAGAGCTAAAAGTTTCACAAAGTTTTCAAGTTTCAAGTAGTTCACAAGCCCTAGTCCCCATGGGGGACTTAAACCACCCTGATATCTATTGGAGGAACAGCACAGCAGGGCACAAGCACTGAAGGAGGTTCCTGGAATGCATTGATGATAACTTTCTTCTCCAAGTGATAGAGGAGCCGAGGAGAAGTGCCATGCTGGACCTTGTTCGCACCAGCAGGGAGTGGTTGGTGGGGAATGTGAAATTCGAGGACAGCCTTGAACGCAGAGACCATGAAATGGTGGACTTAAATATCCTTAGGGCATTATGAAGGCTGCACAGCAATCTCACTACCCTGGACTTCAGGAGAGCAGCCTTTGGCCTCTTCATCGATCTGCTTGGTAAAGTAGCATGTGATAAGGTCCTGGAGAGAAGAGGGGCCTAAGAAAGTTGGTTAATATTCAAAGTTCACCTCCTCCAAACTCAGGAGCAATGCATCCCAACAAAGAGGAAGTCAGGCAAAACCACGAAGAGGCCTGTGTGGATGAACAAGCAGCTCCTGGACAAATTCAAACACAAAAAGAAAGCCTACAGTGGGTGGGAGCAAAGATTCATAGCCTGAGGAAAATAGAGAATTTGTCCAAGCAGCCAGGGATCAGGTTAGGAAAGTTACATCCCTGGTAGAATTACATCTGGCCAGGATATCAAGGGCAACAGGAAAAGCTTCTATAGGTGTACATCAGTGTCAAAAGGAAGACTAGGAAAATATGTGGACCTCTCCAGAAGGAAACGGGAGACCTGGGTTATGGAGAATGTTGAGGTACTCAACATGCACATGGGTTGGGGCAATTCCAAGCACAAACACAGGCTGGGTGGAGAATGGATTGAGAGCAGCCCTGAGGAGAAGGACTTGGAGGTGCTGGTTGATGAGAAGCAATGTGTGCTTGCAGCCCAGAAAGCCACGTGTATCATTAGTTGCATCAAAAGAATTGTGACCAGCAGGTCGAGGGAGGTGATTCTCCCCCTCTACTCTACTCTTGTGAGACCACATCTGGAGTACTGCGGCCCACAACATAAGAAGGATATTGACTGGTTGGAGTGAGTCCAGAGAAGGCCACAAAAGATGATCAGAGGGCTGGAAAACCTCTCCTATGAAGAAAGGCTGAGAGAATTTGGCTTGTTCAGCCTGGAGAAGAGAAGGCTCTGGGGAGACCTTATAGCACCTTCCAATACCTGAAAGGGCCTACAAGAAAGCTGGGGTGGGGACTTTTGAAAAGTGTATGTAGTGGTAAGACAAGGGGCAATGGGTTTAAACTGAAAGGGGGTAGATTTACATTAGATATGAGGAATAAATTCCTCATTATGAGGGTGGTGAGGCATGGAACAGGTTGCCCAGAGATGTTGTGGATGCCCCATCCCTGGAAGTGTTAAAGGCCAGGCTGGATGGGGCTTTGAGCAACCTGGTCTAGTGGAAGGTGTCCCTGCCCATGGCAGGTGTGTTGGAACTAGATGATCTTCAAGGTCCTTTCCAAATCAAACTGATTCTATGATTCATTAAACCATGTATGATAAACATGTTGGATAAACCTCTTCTTCCTGCTATACCTTGAAAAATAAGTTGGGCTTAGTAAGTGACATCAGAAACATAGATTATTGTCTGGATTGCTAAATTGATGATACAAACAAAAGAGAACAAGTTACATATATATGAAGAAGACCAGGATGTTGAATGTTGAGCAGAGGGATAAATATTTGGTGATGGCATTCATCCTTCCGATATAATACTTATCATAGCTATGAAAGTAAAAGCTTTTCAATTTTCCTGTTTGTAGAGGGCAGCTGTAACAACAGCAGATTGTGTAACATGGTTCAGAAATCCAAAAGATGGCACATTTATCCTAATTTTGCCCTATACAGTCCTGGAAGCCATGATGAATTTGACATTATGAAATGAAAATGGAAGGTTTGTCCTATGTGGGAAGAAAGTGAAAAAAAAAAAAATATTAATGAATGACACTTATCTTTTCAGCCTCATCAAGAAAGATCTGCAAACATCAGCACTGATCAAAATGGGAAAGAGAAAAATTTAGACTGAGAACCTACAAGAAAACCCCAAATGGCAGCAACTATATCTGAAGAAAAGACCAAAAGTTTAAGACAAACAGTTAAGACAATTCAAAAAACACTGACATTTTGAGTGTTGAAGAATGGGAACTATGAAGATGACAAGAAAGAACTTAAATAGCCATTGTCACTAAAGTTGGCAAGAGCCATAAGGTTAAAGACATTAAGATTAAAATCAAAATCACTCTTCATATAAGCATATTATGGCAATGATGTATTCAAGAAACCAGATTAAAAAAATGGTACAGATGAATGAACTTTAAGAAACTGTTTTTCAAGCAGCAGTACTAATGAAATCTGATTTCTTACTTATGTTTACATATCTATCTGTTATGCTTACATCCTTCTAATTCCCAAGACAACCCTGTTGGCCAAGAAATTGTGTTTATAGATATTCCAAAACTAAATGTATGATAGTTAACACACTATTGTCTTTAATTACTTTGACAGCTGAATTCTGTCTGCTTTTCCTTTGAAAGCAGCCTCTCTCCTACACCAGCTACTGATTTTCACAAATTACTGAGATCTTCACATCTCTAACTTTGCTGGAACCTGCCCAATACACACACAGATATCCAATATGTTCATGTACATTTTATTTCATTAGGAAACACATTTAAAATCAATGAAGATGCAAAGATAGCTGAGGACAGAAAACAGGAAAGGAGTGAATTGTATTCCTCTGGAATACAACTTCTTCTTATTCAAGGGTAGAGAATGATGCTGGGCACTATTCCTTTTCCAGTGGTGAATCTAAATGTTGAAAAGTTTATAAGGAATTGGAACCCATAACCTAGGAAAAAAATCCAATACTACGTGTCTTCCTATAATAATAAGGAATCTATGTAACCCTTACATTTCAGTTTGTCATTTGGCAAAACCACATCCCTACCAAGTCTTAAAACTGAAGCAGCAACTTCCACCAGAAGTGCAACATAAATTTCTGTGCTGAAATCCAAGATGCGCCTACAGTGAAGGCAGGGTGTTTTATGGTCATTCAGCACCTACTGGGCATTAGAAAGTGCTACGGTGTCTTTGTGACCTTGCTCAAGTCACTTAAAGGGAAACTGTCAACTAAAAAAAGTAATTCATATACTTCTGCCTCAAAATGACTTAGCTCCTGTTATTACAATTCATCTGGTATTAGTATGCATAAATCTACTACCATTAAGTCATATATGAAAAATAATGTTCTCCATTTTCCATTTTGCTAATGTAGTGAATTTCCAAAGCCTTTTTCTATATTTTAGTATTTACGTGTGTAATTCCCATTCTTAGGCATGAGTGTGTTAAGACACCAATGGAGGATAGTAAAATGAATAAATACCTAAAAAAATGAAAACAACATATCTTCCACGTTCCTCAAAAATTACTGTAGGATATTTAAATAGAGGTAGGATGATTGAGACCATATCAACATCACTGTTTCAAATTGCCTAGATTTGGATTTAACTGCACACTTCTTTATTCTGAATCTAACTATCCATTCATAGCAAGGGGGTATTTGGATACTCACATCAAAGAGGAATAATAAGGCATGATGTTAAATGATTTAACATCACGGAGGGAAAAAGTGAAAAAATACTATCCTGTTACAATCCCTACATACATAAAATAAGGTTTATACAGTTTGAAGAGTAGGACATCAGCTCAGCTCTACTGCATAGTGACTTATTTTACTTATGTCGACTGGGCAATTTTACAATGCTTACTTAGTTTTGTTCACAGCAACAAAACAGTGTATCAATTCCAGTTCACCCATGGAAAATGTGGCAATATATTGCAATCCTAATTCTCAAGTGACTGGAAAAACAATGAAAACATAAGGGATCTCTTGCAGGACTGCAAGTCACAACATTCCCAGGGATCTTGGTCAATAATTGACAAAAAGTGCTTGTGAGATGGATCCAAATCAGAATCTATTATTTGAATCAACCTAAACATAATTAGAGAAGTCCTCCATGACACAGCCAAAGTATAACTTTTTTTTTTTTTTTTTAATATACCTCACTGACACTTCTCAGACTCCCTTTGGATTCTGGTGCAATGCATGGCAAGAAAAGGGTTATATAAGTATCTTAAGCATCTGCTTTTGTGATTAGTATTTGAAAGGAGATGAGTGCTTCTCTGGCAAGGCACAAAATGACATGGATTATAACAGGTACTGTTAATGACAGTATATTAATGTTTAATAATGCAGAGTGATTAAGACTGGGTCTGTACTTCATTATTCTATCTTATACATATGTCAGAATGGCTTGAATACCTTTTGGCATTATATTTAATTAAAAGTAAAAGTTAATTTTTCTCATTCATATCAGGTATAAGAGTTATTACTTATGATTATGCTTGATTTCCTACAATGAATTTCTTTGCTTAATTGATTGCTTACAGTAAGAATTAATACCATTTATTTTGAGTTCTTTGATTTTTCTACAAAAATGCACAAAAGTTTGAGGAAAATTACTCTAATATGATACTAATTGATCGAACATTGTTTAATATAAATAAAGGAAGGATATCTTCCCAAGAGTTGCTCAGACAAAGAACTGGATTTACAAAAATTCCCAAGAAATTTAAGAGCAGATCACTCACATTTTCTAATGGATGTGGGCCTTCTAAAATGATTTCATCCTTTCATCTTTCATCCTGCTTTCAGGTTCTTTGAAAATCTCAGGAGATACATTTTATCCACTTACTAAAAAACAAACAAAAAAAAAACCCCAAAACAAAACAAAAAAAACCTGAAGGTAAATATTTTGTCCGTTAATTTAATTCTCAGCAAAACTGACAATAGCAAATCTGAAAAAGGGACATTCTTAAGATATTTTAGATCAATTCACAGAATCTCCCACTAATCCCATCCTAAAATGAACCTGTCATTTTCACAGAATATAGTCTTGCTAAACATACCAAATATGAGCGGAGAGAAAAAAGCTATTTGACTTGAAGTCACTCTTTGAAATTAGAAAGACTGAGACAGATTAGTACAACAGCCTTCTGTATCTCCCTAACTCTCTGGTAGCACAGCAGTTTCTAGAGAGTACAGTTAGATACATAACCTTAAATAGCAAGTTTTTCTTCAGAATGCCAACATAATAACTGAAAATAAGAATGTTTTTTCTAGTTTTTCATCTAATCTTACCTGTGTTTCTTCAAACAAATTCAGTACAGAACATGATTCCCTGAATAATAAGGTTCTTTTAAATTATTTTTCTCAGACCTTGGGTTTTGTAAAATGGGAATACTCTTTTCTTATATCAAAACACACTGTGAAATTGTCTTCATTTGCAACCATTGCTACTGAAAAGAGAGCCATTTAAAAGTCTATAAATAAACAACACTGTAAATCCCATTTATTCAGTGAATACTTGCCCACACTAAATCGCAACTCTGCTTCAAAAATATGTTTGGAAGCTCAAGGGGTAAAAGCCCATATGTTTATCTCCTGTATAAGAATGTGCAGAGAGGAATAAATCAGTTTAAGACATTCAAAATGGTACAAGTACTGATTTAGCTGATGTATAGTCCCCTGGTCTATGTAGCTGAAGGTGATACAGCATGGGTAGATTCAGGTAAGGAAAAAATGAGCTACAAATTCTTGCCAGGTATGTGCAAAATTTTCATTTGATGTGTATCTGTGATTTACCTTCTGCCACCTTTGATGCTTAAGCAAGATGGCTTTCCTAGGTCTTTCAACATTCTCTGCCGGTGTTTTCATATATTTTTTTAAAGGTATGGTACTCTCTGCTTCCCTCCACTCATTTGTTCCAGCTGTCTTTTCAAGCCCTCCAGCTGCACCCAGATTCCTGAGTGATGAGGTGGTCAAGGTAGTCCATTCTGCCTTTAGGAACACCATGCAGAAAGAGAGGAGTGACAAATCCCAAAGAATGAACAAAGCAAAAGTAGTGAAGAAAAGTTTGTTTGCCTTCCACCATTCATGATCTTGCTGCTGTTTGCAGGCCTGTTTCTAGCTCCAAACCCAGTTTCACATGGCCCAGCAGAGATTATGGACCTGTGTTGAACCTCACCTTGTCCAGCTGAGTAGTGCTACTGAAAGTAAAGTAAATTGCTACTGACATGTATTAACCATTCAGTTCTTCATTTGCTGTTTAAATAAACGTGGCAAATCAAAGCCACATCTGCTTGCATTTTCTTTTAACACCAGACTGAATCCCTACATCTCAAAAGTAGTTTTTTGAAGGGGGCAAGAGAAGAATATGGGGGATTCTACATTCTGTGCAATTCCCTTCTACTATTGCTCTGCTGATCTACACAATTTGCCTTCACTAAGTTGGTAATTATTAGGACTATTACTTTTCTCTTAAAAATAAATTTCCCATGATATCAATAGATTTTGCTTATGGAGTTTCAGCAAGACTGTATCTTACACTTTTCAACTACAAAGAAAAGCAGTGAAGAAGAGTTGAAGTTCTTATGGTCTTGCTTGCAATTGATTTAGATATGAGGATTATTATTTTGCAGAGGCACTAGCAATGCTAGTGGAATCTAGTTACAGTTTAACGTTGTTTATTCATTTACCCACAACAGACCGACCAGATTCTGATCCTTGACCTCATGCAAACCACTACAGCTATAACATGTCATGTCAATGCTTCTACCTTTTCAGTAATTATATTTATCTACATCTACACAGATATTTTTACAAAAATCATGGTACTGAAGACAGAGATATAAACTTCAAAGAGGAGAAGAAAGCTAGTAGAGCTATTTGGTTACATTTTCTTGACAAATTGATAATAAAAGGAAAGGTGGGATTGTTTTTTATCATAATTTTTCCTTTCCACATTAAAAACTGAAGCAGATGAAAAACTCCCAGATAAACATGATTAAAATTATACTTTAAAAAAAGGCAATACCCAAACAGTCTCCAGGGCCACAGATTATTTTTCTTTCAGTACTATTTCTTCACACGTGGTCAAACTCTTCTAGTAGACCAGTGCAAAATCAAACATTGATGTAGACTTTCAGTCTGAACCAGATCACCTACACTTCTATCTTTTGCCCACTCCTGTGAAAACAACAACAACAAAAAAGCACCAAGGAACTGTCTCCCCACCAATCTGAGTAGTCTCTACGAGCAGGGCAGATTTACCTTAAACTTTGATAATGTATCTTTTAATTTAGATGTCACTTTATTTGCCCATTGTAGGAAAGGAAAGCATGAGTGAAATAAGAAAGCAGATATGGATGCATGTTTGTGATTTTACATTTGTTAAAGACCTGTCCAGTAGATGACCTCATAAAAGTAAAAGTTTGATTCTTCTGGCATCTATTGAAAAGGAGTGTGAATTGTAAGAAATATTTTTTTTTTTTTAAATAAAACACATTTCATAAGTGCTGAATGCTTCAGAGAAAATTTAGAACAGACAAGTATACAAACATTAAACATAAATTTCAACTGAAAAGATCAGTAACTCTAGTGGTCATAAGTATAGCTGTCCAACAATAAATGCAGGCACTTGGACACTGCAGCACCATAAGGTTTATACTCCTGTAGGTGTCCACCAGATTACAACTACAGAGAATGCAAAGATCTTTGTTTCTTTGCTTTGTTCCTACAGTCTATAACTCACACGTACTCTAGCTCTCAAGGCATCTTTATCTTGTGAAACCCGATAGAGTTACACAGCTCTCATCAGATAGTTATGCATTCCACTATTTTACACAATCAGAATATCCCAAAAGCATTTTATAATCAGGTTATACCATGCTGACATTTATATACAAATTATAGTGTTTCCATGTATCATAACCCTTATAATCGTAAACAGCTTTAGTAGAATTCTCTGTGGAAGGCAGCTTTGATAGAAAATAATTTCTGTCCTCCCAGTTAATTACTGATTTTTTTTGCCACCAATTAGAAATCTGAACTCAATCCCACAGATTTATAATTTACTATCTGTAGCTAATGCATATAAATTACTCTTGCTTCTCTTTTAAACATGACTAAAAGTTCAATTTATTAAATGTTAAATCATATGAAATACCCACAGTAAAATGCTGTGTAGTAAAACCTTCTCTGGCTACTGGAGAATACAGAATAGTTATTTATTTTAACTAATCAATCTTAAAAGCTACTAAAGGCTTTTTTACACTCAGCATATGTGTTTGCACTCTAACCTACTAGATAAGTACTGCCAATTTAGACTCTTAATCAATTTAAATATATATATTTAAAAGCACCAGAATAAATAATACAAGTAAGAAAGGAAATGTAGATTGAAAAAGGATGATTAACGTGTTAAAAAAAAAAAACCACCAAACCAAACCAAAAACCAACCAAACAAACAAAAACCCCAAAACCAAAAAAACATCCAGCAAGGCAAAGAGAGAAACCTTAATTTAGACTTCCTGCTCTAGTAGCTCAGCCACTGAATCATAGCAGACTCAGGTTTCACAATTTACCTCAGTTCCAAAGAAACTGCATTTCTCTGCATTTATTTCCCTCCTTCACTTCCCTTCCCACCTGATCCTTCAGTTGTACAATATATGAACATTCCCAAAGTTTAACACCGCTAATGGGTGTAGAATGAACGTGTTTTTCTGTCACAAATTTGTTGGAGGAGTCTCTTTTCCAATTAATACATCAAACAATACAACTATACCAAAAAAACACTGGGCAATACTGACTTCATAACATCCAACTTAAGACAACTACATGTAGAGCATTTTAATAGTTTGTCAATTTGCCAACTAATGTACTATAAAATATAATTAATAAAGAACTATTAAAAACTCTTGATTAGATTAAAAGAGTGCTTTCAAGCAATTGTAAAGTGAAGAAACATGAGACAACATATACAGAAAGTCTCTTATCTGTCATGGAGAAAATATTACAAGAGATGATAAGAATGAAATTAACTTCAGCTCTGCATTTTACAGATTTTCCCTGAATGCTATCAAAAAAAGATGGTTATCTTATTTAGAAATTAAAAAGAAATACCCAGTGCTGTAACTTCAACCTATGCCACTTCAATTCAAAAACTCTAGTGATATCAATTAAAGAAAAATTTTTAGTTGTTTCCAGTAAAAATTGTGTTTTGTCACTCTGTTCAGAATGAAGACCATCTTAAAAACATCTCAGTAACAAATTCAGATCACCAATCTTTTCAATAATTAACTTACTGCAATGCTTTCCTCACCTTGCCTGGAGAAGAGCTTCTCACTTTTCTACTTCAGACTATCACCAGTAACATGGCAGAAGGTGCTCTTGAGAATCAAATGAAGAATGTTTCTAAAAATATTCCTATCCAATTGATGATTTGATCATTTTTTCTGATCCTTACAGATAAATCTCCTTTCACTCAGGTTTCTGTTTTCAATTACACTACACTGTCATTGTAACAAAAGAGAAACACTCAGTTTATCTTGATAAGAACTTTAAGGAGAAAATTCCTTTACTTGTGAAATAAAACAATGGATTATAAAAACTTTTGCAGTGGTAAAAGTACTATGAGCACAAGTACCCATATGCTTCAGTAAATGTAATTGTTGAAGCCATTGTCATGAAAACCATTTTTATATATATCAGGTATGTGTCTGATACATATTTCCAGAACAAATACTTTACTCAAAAAACCTACACATTCAATCCTTAACAACAAAACCAGTAAGGTTTAAGAAATCTCTTGAAAGTATTTTCTAATGATTTTCCTGTGTCTTTTTGACTACATAAGTGTTTAAAGTGTGAGTGAAAAATCTGAAGCCTACTCTGCTCTCTGTATTCGGATTTCTAAATACACAACATTCAGTGCTGGTGGAATTAGTGACAGAAAAATCCCTATGCATTTAGTGACTAGTACTTTTATCCCTACAATTGTTAATAAAAATAATTGTTCATTCCACTGAAATACTGATTTTCTCATTAATTAGTTATACAACACATATCTTTTTATCATATATTCATACTTGTTTCTGAAGCACATTTGAAATAAATATTTTTCAGTCTATCATTATAAAACAGAGTTTCAACCCTGAAAATGCACTGAATAAACAAACACATCATGGAATAGATAGTCATGTATTAACATGCTCAAACTTAGTGCAGTATGAATTCATAAATGTTATTTCATACATAATAATTTGTATATACAAACAAATAATCAGGATTGCAAAATATTTATTACTACTGAAAAGAGATACAGAATATTCTGAAATTCTTGATAGTATTGCAGTTGTTGTTTTCTTTTTTAAGTGACTTCTTCAAGGCTTTATGCTATTTGTTTTCTCATCTGTATCAGAAATTAGCTGTCAGACAAACCACCAGAAATATAAATGAGTCTAAATAGTCAAAATACTACCTCAGATATGTTTACTTAATAGTGCTGTTTGTTGGTTCTGTTTGGTTTTTGCTTTCATTTTTTTTAATAAAACAACAACAGTGGTAGTAGGAACACTAATGGATTCCATGACCAATACTTTTACCTAAAATCTCAAAGGTTCTGTGTGCACTCTATTGAAGTCTACAGGAACACTCTCTGACTTTAATAGGGCTGAAGTGCATTACAACATTTAGTAAGTATTATCCTTGTGGTCTCACAGGGGGACTTCGTACATTGAGCAGTGACCTAAAGTTACCCAGTGTTTTTCTACATCTTTCTGACACCTTGAGCTCAGATTTATCTCCATTTACCCAACCTGCCTGTTAGTTCATACTTTGACCTGCTCCTGGTCTGAGATGAATAAAGCCGTCACTGAATTTCAGGAGGCAGAATAAGGGCTAGCTTGAATTTGAACTCTTCCTCCACAAGCATGGCACAAAACTGACTTGAGCTGGTTCAGTCCCAGTCTACAAAAATACTCTCAGTAACTGGGCAGCTGAGCCCCACTATTTTATTCTCTCATGCCTATGTTTACTCTCAGCTACCTGATATCCCATCGCATAAATGGGATAAGGTCAAACGAGGGAAATCACAGACATAGGAAATTTGATGAGCAGTATAGATGAAACTGATGTGAGCTACATATGAAGCAGATAGCATGGGACAGTGGGGAGGGGAGCAGACCCCTCGCTCATGACGTCAGGGCTACCAACACAGAAGTAACTACTGAGAGTCAAAAGTAGAATAAGAAACGTACTTTGAACTCGACTCACAGCCAAGTACAGACTCTACAGGACAATATATTCTTTTTCTAGAGGGTGGAAAACAGTTTCATAAACCACCCAACAAAACACCCTAACTGGATAAAATAAAACAAAACCCAAACCTTCCTATCTCTCACTGGCAGGTGATACACAGCTTTCCTTGGTGAAGCAAAACGTCTAGTCTTTGAGTTATGGAAAACTAGAAGTGCAGAGAGAGCACAGCCAAAATAATCACAGGTAAAAGCATAAAGGAAAATTATTTATTATTTGTATTAACACAGCATTTAAGAACTGTTATCATGATTCCTAGCGTATAGAAGAGCTATACAAAACCAGAATAAAGGGTAAGTTCTTGTCATGAACGTCCTGAATTAAAGGCATGAAAAGCTTTATCTGAGACATGATTTCCGTTGGATTTTTTAGTTCAGGTTAAATTTGGCATTTGAAATTAATTTAAGTCACAGGTCACACTAAATACTAAATAAGCTTAAATGTGGGGAATTAAAGGTATTCTAGCAAAAAAGGAGGAATTTCTTGATTTTAAGATTCAGAAATCATAGAAAGAGGGGAATATAGCCATAAATAACAATAAAACATATTTCAAGACTATTTTTAGTATTAAAGATCTTTTCTAACTGCAGTACCATCTTGTCTGGCTTAGGAAAGACAGGGAAATTAGTCTACTCCTAATCCCCATGGATGACTAACCCTTAATGGGGTTTACTGGTCACATTTACCTTCTTTATACCTTTACTTAAGAGTTACTCACCAATTTTCCTCTCAAAACTGGCTTATATTATTATTCAACGTAGATGTGCCAAGGTTTCTACCACTTCCATCCTTTGACTAGGCCTATTTCTTCTGGCTTAAATAACATTCCAGCTCACCACAATGTTTCCAAGAGTGTTACAAGCAACAGAGGACAGGTCTACCACAGATATATGAATCATGGACTGTAAGAAGTTATCATCACTACTAATACATCTTCTCAAATTCATAATCTTTAGTTTATCTTTGTATCTTCATAGAGACCAGCGACAGCATATTAATTACAGAGCTACAAACTCAGATTTAGAGTACTCTCACCCTTCCTTCACAGCACTTGTCAGTTTTGGGCTCTTGCCATCACCACTATACTACAGAAAATCAGTAAATCAGAATTCATTATAAGATTCAATCAGTTTTCCAAGTGCTTAATTTACCCAAGAAGAATTTCATGGCCTCTAAAATTATTTTCATAATCCATTGTAACCCATGTTTCACTTTCTACATATTGTGTAATAAAACACAACCTTTTGATACAAACCTTGAGAGTTAGCTTAGCTACATAAGGTGTTCCCCAACCCTGCCAATAAAATACAAAACTTCTAATTATGTACCTGAAATCTTCAGAAAAATTTATGGTCAGTGATTCATGTGAGATCAGCTATGATCATCTGTTTTCCCTTTCAGCATGGATCACTCCAAAAGACTACTGAAAATATACTTGAAATTTTATAAGCTATAAGAATATTATTTCATAGCCTTGATTTTTATATTCTTTCCTTTACATCAGCAAGTACATCTCACGATCAGAGTATGTCACATGCAGACTCACTCAGCTGCTGTTCAATGTGTTCAAAAAATAAACAAATTCCTATTTAAAAAAATAATTGTATTTGGTGACACTATTTTTTTACTGTTTTTCCTAATAGCAAACACCAGTCAGTTCTACACTGCTGTGAACTACTGAGGTATCAGTTCTGTACCTTGGTAATTATTCTTTTCCACTTCACAATTGCTATGCATGTCCTCACTATTATATTTGAGATTGGTGTCAAGCCACTGTACATAATACAGTAAAATCAGAAAAGAATGCAGAATTCTTGATAGTTTTGGCTTTGTGTTGCTGCCTGCCAGCATCAGTAGCTACAGAAATCCATTAAGGTTAGCGTGAAATGTTAAATATATATACATCCATATAGATGCCCTAGACATATGAGCTTTAATGCATATGGGTAAGCCATTTTTTCCCATTGTTTCAATCTCCTGAGGTTATGGGAACTAACCTGACAGAGTGTTTAAAAGCAGCTCATGTCAGTCAATCAGTTTATCTTGAGAGACAGCTGTGAAACTTGATTTAGATTCAACAAATATTGTATGCCATGTGGATAGATGCCTAAAAATCAGCTAGAATAGGCTACTTAATTAAAGCCATATGTTCCCATCAGTTACGCATCGCACAGGGAAGCAGCTGGTCACAAGTTATACAACTTACATGCAAAGTGCTAGTAAACCCTTTATGTGGGAAATTAATGTCTAGATGGCATACTGACAGTGCTGTTTGGTACTCTGATACTTGGATGTACTCCATTCAGGTTCAATGCAGTATTTTACTTACATGCTTGCAAAAATATTATTTAAAAATTCATTAAGTGCAAGACAAGAACACTGTCAAAATTTTTTGTAATGTGGTATAGATGATTCACAAACTAATGCTATAATAGCATCAACGACTAGAATTACCTCCAGTAGTTTATTCAGTAGTTTGACAACCAGAATCACTGGAATTTAAGGATGATACTTTAAGGATTTATGGGACCACGTGTTTTCATCAGACCTATGAAATCAGTAAGACCTTGATCAAGTGCTTAAAAACTGCACAATCAGATCTCTATATACAGAAAGAAACACTGGCAGAGGGCTAGCTACTTATGACTTGGTAGTGACTTTTAATTAATTAATGCTATAATTACTATTGGCAGATACTTGCCGATGGCAATGAAAAAAAAAAACCCATAGACTATAGTTTTACTTACACTGAGTTTCTTTGTAATTCAGTCAATATACAGAGATGTCTTTTGTCAGGGCAAATTTAAAAGCACAGTTAAAAGCACTTTGTCCAGGTGAAAGGACAAGCCTTTAGTTCATTTGAATGATGGGGTGGTAAAAGTTCTCCTAGCTTTTCAAGGAAATACTGACTTCATCTGGCTGGCTTTTTAAGTGTAAAATATAGGTATACCACAGAAAAAATAATTGTGCTAATATGTTACTTGGTTGTTTTTGTTTTGGTTTGGTTTGGTTTTTTACTTTTTTTAACAAACAAAATATATACAATCTGATTGAAACCAAGAATTGTTATGAAAACCCTTAAAAAGACACAAGCTAGTTCTGTATGATCTTTAAAGGAAAGTGTTTGCCAGTAGTAGCTTATGCAGAGCCGAAGACAATGGTCCATTGGCAAGTTTCATGATTAAATTATAAGTCATCTTACCTTTTGTGACTTAAAAGTGCTTATTTCCAGAGCGACTGTGGCTTGACACATACTTGAGAGAACAAACCCTGGTTTTCCCTCCTACCAAGCTTCTGGGCCATTCACATTCAAGGGTGGTAATGTCTGGACAAAGCAGAACGTAAGGTTTCAACCAAATGGCTAGAAAAGGAAGCAGGAGAGGAATGTGTTGACTCTCTCTTCTGTCTGACAGGGCCATGAACTGAAGATATTCCAGCTCTTCAGTCTACATATATATTGCATAATAACACTATCCTTGGCAAGTGTGATAATGATATTATGTATTTATCCAGGAGAAGACAAACTTTCATTCCTGTTCTAAAACAGGACAAACTAATGTACAATTTCACCATCAACTCTTACATATAACACGACTGTGTCTTCATAATCAAATATTTGTGATATTAAATTTACTGAATACCAGAAAGGTTAAGCTTGCTCTGAGCACAGCACTGGGAACAAAAAGCCTGTAGCCCTATTACTCATTTCACTAAATTTGCACTGACATAAGACATCTTTATATACTGACTGAAATGCAATAAGCCTCACTTTTCCAAAGATAAGAATCCTAAATCCATGTGGCATTTCTAACTGGTTAGATGTTCAGTATGTATGTTTGTATATATCCAAGTTGGCAGAAAATGCAGATTCTTGCAGCCATCCAGGGGAATTTTATATTCCACCCACAAAGAGATGTCTACACATTTTGAAGAAGAATACAGAGCCCAGTATGCAACCTTCTGACTTGACCTGACCAGCCAAGCTCTCCAATACATTCTGGAGGTAGAGATTCCTCAGCAGTATATTCAGAACTGTTTGCAGTCTACATTTTAAATTTTATGCAAATTAATATCAGTCAGGGACTTCCAGAAAGTCTCCCCTCAGGAGATTATCAACTGCCCAGTCTGCTTCCATTGCTCAAATAGAAGAAATTTGTGTTATTTTGCATGTGGTTTACATTTAGAAACCTTATTATTTTAGTCTAACTTGAAAAAACATCTTTAACTGCAAGGCTTAGTTGTTCTTGGCAGCCGACCATAAATTATCAGAACAAGGCAATCAATAAATATACATGTTAAAATGCAGTGACTGTAGCCATCAAAACAGTCATTGGAATATTTATACTCTGTGAAACAAGGGAATTATAGAAGCTGTCACACTTCTTGACAGAAAAAGACACCATACATGCTGTTTAACTTCAAATATAGTTAAAGAGAAATGGTACACAAGAAGACACAGCTCCACACAGTTTAAGCAGTGAGCCAGGGGTGAGGAAGACCTTATAATTATTCTATGCTGTTTTTCAACTGAATGTCACATATGTGCAATGCTCTTTTTCTGCAGCATTTTGAATTACTCTTTTTTTTCTTGAACCAAAACAAACAAAAAAAATACTCGATATTAACCCCACTTCTAAATTGTCATATGAAACAATTGGGTCTTTTAAATTCATCAGTCTTTAAATAGCTTCAGTGAAGCCCCACGTGGCACATCCAATCACCTTTTTGAGGAGATATCAAACAGAACAGGTAGTAAAGGCTGAAAAGTTTGATTGAGATGATGTGATCACGGGAGACATTTAAAGAATTGGATGGTTTTTAACTAAAGTATTTGCTCTGACAATACTTTGGGAACATTATGCTCCATGCCATGAAGAAATATGTAGTAGGGTTGAAATCAAATAGGACAGCTTTCTAAATGTCAAATCATTATATATTTTATCTTTGCAAGACATAGAATTTTGCCTACTAGTTTTCCACATATTTTACTTTACAGAAAAAATTCCTTCTCATGATAACTGATAAATAAAATAGGAACTCACAATATTACATATCAAAAAAAGGTTACTTCATAAGTACTGCAGTCATTGTGACTCTATCATCATAATATATTATTTTATACTATAATAAATTTAAACTTATTATCATACTTCCTGCAATATTTTTCAGCTCTAGCGCTTTCAAAAATTTTGCCTTCTTTGAGTTGTGTATCTACCCTGCTATTTGAAATTTCCTTTACAATACATGTGCAGCAGCATGTACACTGGGGCAGCAAACAACTGTAGGCAGGCAGAGGAACTGAGAAGCCAGAGGAGCTCCAGCAGGCTAGAAAGAAAAGGACTAGTTTGGCAGCCCCATCAACTACTCATCTGCATGCTGCTGTTTCCCCTCCTTTTCTTTGCAGTGGGAATTCCTGGTATAATTGAAATATATTGCAAAGGTCCCACTGAGTGAGGATTGACCAGTTACCCAGAATTCATTAGGATTTCCTGCCTAAATAGTAAATAACATTCAACACTGCTGTTTCTGAATAAATAAATAAATAACATGTCTTCCTGAGCTATGTATTTTTTTTCCAGAAACAGTACTGTCCTGAAATGAAAGCTGAAGTGATGAAAATAAGCAGACTATCTCCCTTATTAAGCTTAACTTTTAAGTTTCAGTGAGTCACATCCAACTGTGATTTGTCTAGTTTCAGATTGTATCTTGAGGATCTTTCACTATCTTAAAACTCCACTGACTAACATCTTTTCTTCCCATTAAGGTACATTTAGACTGATCAAGTTGTCTCTTCACTATCTGTTGTGATAAAGCTCTTAAAACTTCTGAACCACTCTTGTCACACTTTTCTGAACTTGCCTGAATCTTTCAACATCCTTTTTGAAATATGGATGCCACAGCTGGACAAATTTACCAAGACTGAATCCAGAGCATGCTACATTTACTCAGCATTCCCCTCAGAAGAAATTCAAGGAAATTCATATTTACCTTTCTACCAACAGCTTATATTTAAATGATTACTGAACATGGCCAATTAGTGCTTCGGAGTTACTGCTTTGGGGTATGCAAGCTTCTAATTCACTTCTGTAATTCCCATCCTTCATTTCTAGATATCTGACAGTGTTAGACCAGAAAACCCTTCATACTGGCTGACAAGAATAGCTATTACCACCAAAGAAATGAAGAGAGGAAGGACTGAAGTTGATCCAAATAACATACTTCTTAATTAATTTATTCTTAGAGATTTTTCCTTGCAATTTCTAGTATTTGGTATCTGAGAAGCCCTGCTAACCCTTCTGGCAGGCTGAGGTGTACACAAATGACAATCAACTGAATCTCCAGGAATACATTGTGTGCCCTAGTACTGAGTTAATCACAGAGTTGTGCAGTGGGACAGAATTCATCTGAAACCATTTTTTGTATTCTGAAAACTTGTATCTTGCAGATGCAATCATCTCAAATGATTTTCAGAAGTATTCCAGAATCTGCCTGGTCCAAAGATTAGAGTACTGGAACAAAACCAAAACGTGTGGGACTCTGTGATCTGGCAAGAAATTATGGGAAAAGGCATACTAAGGGTTTACAGATGTGAAATGTGATGATTTATCTAAATTAATTTAGACAAAATTGATGCATTCATTTGTGTGGTTGCTTTTGAAATGGTTAAAGAGTGGTCAAAACTGATTTAGTTTAATTGGGTTAAGCTAAAAGTGTTTTAGCCACTTTAAAACTGCCTTGATGTCCACACAAAGCAGTTGAACCTACTTAGCTAAATCGAATTAGAAACTGATTTTGTTAAGCAGGAACAATTCCTGTCACACAAAAGTGACAGATAAGTGATAGAGTTAAAAAGAAAGGGTGGTGAAGATGAGGTAATAATAAATGGATATTACAGGATAAATGAATGTACCATGAAGAGGGGAAGAGTGAAGGGCTGAATATAAATGAAGATAGAATAGATGGATACATGGATAAAATAGAAAAGGCAGAACACACTGGGGAAAGAGCAGTGGTTTGGCTTTAAACTTCCTACAGAAAAAAAAAAAAAAAACAACCCAAGAACAGAAGTAAAAAAGACAAAATACGTATTTAATAAATCATGTTTCTAAGAACAACCATCTATGTCTTGGTCTGGCAAAGCTGCTATAGATTTTTGCCTGAGTAGAGACTGAGACTCTAATTTGGCTCTAAGAGTGGAAGTTTGTTCATTCTAGCCATGTACCATCTCAATGAACTATTGTAAGAAAACATGCTTATTATGATCTTTCGCTAAGATGCCAGGTGGTAGCACTTAAAACCTCTTGCTACGGGAGTAGAAAGGGGATTTATTTTCATTATTCATGAGAGCCATTTTTAAGGGATAACTAGTAACATGAATGTAGCTCTGAATCAAGTGACAGCAAGTATAGCCAGTTCTGGGGTTACAAAATTAAACAAGGTGAGGTTGTTACTTACATTTTTAACAATTGCTAATGAAATGAAGACATACTGTGGCAACACAGTTTACAAGAACTTAAATTCATTAGCTCCATGATATTTTTTTTAATCTTTTGTTTATACACACACACATTGGTGCCATACAGGCAAAACTTCTATCTAATACTGTGCATACAAGATGAACTGCTGCTTTGCATTGTAAGATTCATTTTAAAATGTCATCTGACAGTTATGAAATATTGATCCTCCTGATGATTTTCTGTTCACGTAATTTTCTAACATAGATATTTTTTTCTCCCCTGAAATTCTGGGAAAAAAGAATAAAGAAAAAACCCAAAACCAACTAAAAATACATCCCAAAACCCACAAAAAGCCACTACACCATGAGAAGAATCTTGCAGCAGCAGGATGACATTTTCAGAATTAAATCTTAAAATTAGATAGATAAATCTGACTATATTGAAGTGGCCTAAAGATTTTCAGAAGTCCTGAAAAGGGAAATTCCCTCTTCAGATATTGGTGTCCTCTGACATTCAAATAGATGGAGCTAGACTGTGTAACAACAGGCCTGAAATAGGTGTTTGAAAAAACACAACCCATCTACCATCTCTTCATTTTATCTCCAAAAGCTGTCTAGCCTAGAAATTGAAAAATCCCAAATAAAATATTCTTTCTTGTCTCATCAATAAATATTTTAAGGAATTTATATTCTTTAGATTTTGAAGACATTGTGAGAGAAACTGTATAGGGCTGTACATTATATAACTGAGTAAACAACTTTTTTAGGTAAAAATTTATAAGGCTTCCCCCCCCCCCAAATACCTAGACTTTGGGTAACTTAACTAAATAAAGGGCCTGATTAAACTGTATGTCAGTTAATCGATAAATACAGGGAAAATAGATGTAATGACGAAAAATAGTCAGTGATGCTCTGACTGTGCATCTCTGATCTATCTCTGACTCGATCTGATATACACACACAGAACAGAACATGAAAAAGCCTACTCTGATTCTGGGCTCCTGCTCAACAGCATGATGTATATCTTTACCCATGTAATGGAAAATCCACAGCACAAATTATTTGCAAATGATCAAAAGTACAAGAACAACATCACTATTTTATCTGTACTTAATAGCATAAATTCAAAGCATGCAAAGATGCAAAAATTATGGCAGAAAAATAATTTTATTCCAAACACATGGGGAGTGTAGTTAAGAGCTCAAGATGGAAGTACTCTGGAGACAGCATTCTCTTCTAGACAAAATTTTTCTAAAACTCAACAGGTCCTATTTTTTTTCCCAGTTCTACCCTTGGCTGCCTGAATGGCTTCTGAAAAGTCACTTGTAGGTATTAAAGCAACAGACACAATGAAATCTGCCTCTTTTCCAAGTGCTCTGAGGTTGAGAATTTGCTGAAAAGTACTAGTAGGGGCTATTTACTGTAGTGTCTAGAAAGTAACAGGCAAGTGACTCCTTCATTTTCCCTCAGTGCCACTGGTGTCACAATACTTATAACTAGACTCAGGCTTCACTATTGTTACAGGGTCAGATCACCCAGGATGTTAATTTGGTGTCTATGCTCTACCCCTAAAACCAGCTTAAGTAACAAAGAGACATTCTACCAGTCAAACTTCATTCTCTGTTAAAGCAGAGATGAAATAGTAGTTCATATGTCTTTCCTCCTGTCCACTTCAAGTAGTGAAGAAATTCATGTATTGTGGTGATTTTTTTAATGTTTTTGCCCTCTGAAGCCACAACAAAATGTAAGACACTGTAACTTCAACTAGTAAAAGAAAGCATTTCCTAACAAAAACTTAGTAAAAACAAAGATCTGAAATGGGAATTTTAAGGATCTGCCTACTTGTTTGCACATTTCTTTGGTAGTTAACATACAGCTTACATAATTTTTGTGGGTTTGAGTTTTTTTTCCATGAGAAAGTAAATCACCATATAATCAAATATTGAGGAATTGTATGTTCAACAAAGTAGAAAATTTCAATATCTTTTTCACACATTTTGTCTGGGTGATGGATTAAGTTACATTACAAGATTCAACTTCAAACATTAACTCACACAATTAGCCAGACATAATCAGACAGTCAAGTGAGAGAGTATTAGTCATCATTCACTAAGATTTTTCATCTTATGACCTGTAAAAATTTCCATAAGGTGAAGGCCAAAATAGACTACAATATTTTTATTTGACTAGCATTTATGAATTCATGTATCATTATATAAATATTACCTTTGATTGAGATCTCATTAAAGATCTCTCTGTCTCATATCAAAATGTCAATAACACTCCTAAGAAGGGAAATGTCATTTAACTAGGTCTGTAACTTCAAAAATGATCTTAAAAAGGACTTTTATCTCATTGAACCCCCATTGTTTAGCTTTTTTTATTCAAAAAAAATGCTGAACTTTCTTCAATTTTATTGCAATGAAAGCAGAAAATAGTATTTGAACTGTTATCTTCCTGAACTGAGGAACTATCAAAGTACCCTCCCACCACCATGTTTCTATTCAGCTTAACACAGCATTTTTTCTAGACAGTAGTGGGGCCTTTTCTCCTCTCAGTTTCATAACATACTTAGTGTAAAAGTGACAGAACAAAAGAAATAGTACCACCATAGTACCATTGAAATTAAGAGAGGCAAGTAGGAACTGAGAGTCCAAAGGCAAATTATTTCTAATATTACCCAACATGCACCTAGGCATCAATGCTTACGTCTGGGTGTATTCACTTCACTTAAGATTTTTCAATCACTGCTGTTTGGGCAGTAGGCATCCTTCCTTCCCTGTGACCCCAGCAGTAGTGAATGTGGTTGGATACTTCAGGTAGGCGATATATCAGTTGGATGTGTCAGATGACAGACAACCTTTTCAAACAGGGAAACAGGTCAATGAACATGTGATATCACCCCCTTGACATGGAGTTTGCCTAACATGGAAGAATGGCAAAGGCAGTCCTCTTAGTCAGCTACTACAGGATTTTACAGATACAAGGCAGCAGACCTTTTTTCTGCTACTCTCTAAGGGAATAAAAATGCTGCTGCAATTTAGACCAGCTCCGTAGGGGTCAGAACTGACTTCCCAGGCTGTGTGTTTGTTTTTCCCTTTGGCCAAGATTGGCAAGGCTGGATCAATATAGTCTGTTGAATCTTGCTGTTCCTAAGTAATAGTTGTATAAAATTCCATAGAACCCCAATTTGCATCTGCTTCTCCAGACAACACCAAGACTTCTCCTATTTATTTCCTTTAGCATTCTGAATTACCTGATTTGTTTGAGTGTCAAGGAGACACTTAAGAATGAAGCAATGCAGTAACACATAATACATATAGATTAATTACTCTTTAAATGTAGGACAAATCTGGCGAAGAATTTTTAGGGTAACAGCTCTAGACAGCAACTGCAAATGGCTAATACCATGATCAGCTCCGAAATGACTGATGCCAATTCTGATGCATAGTTACTTGCATCCTCAGTTATAAAGTGTAACACCACAAGTTACAGAGTTTAGGGAAAAGAAAAAACATGAAAAGCCGAAGCAGAAGAGTAAGGAAAGTGTAAGTGAATGCCCAAGACAATCCAGCTCATGAAGAGCTCTTCCTTCATCACTATAGGGATAGGAATGGCTGCATGAAGTCTTTCCACCATGGCAGTACTGCATGTCATGTCAAGGACAGACCTCCAGGCAGGAATCTCATTACCAGGATGGTGCCACAGCCTGCCATGGAAAGGGTGCCCTGTCTACATTACACAGTTATTGAAGAGTGTATATATGTTTGGGTGGTGCTAAACCAAGGTGGAGGTGCAAATGTGTGCATGCCCTACCATAGTGTACTGGGTAATGTATGTTGATGTGCTTGCACAGTGCTTGAGCAGTCTCTCTGTGGTGAGACTGCTTAGCAGTGTGCACTAGAAAGCAGTGACTAAAATGTGTGGTCCTGTGACTTTCATTCTGGTGTGCCTTGTCAGCCCATTCAGCCTGGGTGACACCCCCAGTAGTTATATAAAATGACAGTATAAGTGTAACAATTTTGACTTATTCTTTAACATTTTATAAGCCTAAATACTCTTGGGATTGTCACAGAAAAAAGAATGTACTATGTTTTACCCTCAGAACTCCAGTTTAAATGAAGAAACTGTGAAATTATGAAGAGTGAATAGAAAATTCCTTGGCTATGTATCTGAACGGGCTCTTTAGTACAAATTGTTCCAGTAAGGACATGGAATAACTTATGTTCAGTAATTTGTCTCTAGTTCCACCTGATTCGGATGGTAACATAAGACGAAGTGTTTCTTGGCTAAATCCACCCACTTTCAGTTTAGTTAAATCATGTTCTTTTGGGACTTTGCCATAAAAATGTAGAAAACATGCAGATCTGGAGATATAAAGAATATTTTTATAACACTGGAATCTCAATTAAGCTATTAACTCTATATATGTAAATAATGCTAAAGGCCAGACAACTCTATCTCTCTGAGATTTTTAGGTATTTCCGCCATAATATTTCCCCCCTATATAGCATACACCATAAAATCAATGATGCATATAATTTCAATGGCTTATATGTTGTTATTTTATACATTTTGTGACATGAACTGTTCTCAGATATATACAAGTTTCTCAGGACTAAAAACTTGTTCCTAAATAGTGTTTGCTGGATTTTAAAAATCTCTCTGCTATCTGGGCTCAGGATTGAGCACAGATATGTATTGTAGACATGATTGTATGGTAGGTGCTGAAACAAAAATTCCTTGTGTCTATTTAACTTCCAATTCACACATCAAATTTCTCTTTTAAATCTGCAGAGGTACCCACTGTAAATCTCAGAATTCTGTTTATTTATTTCTCCTCCTTATCCCTGTGTCTGTGGCCAGAGTGTATTTCTTATTCTTTTTTTGATATATTTTTCTCCCTCATAGCACTGAGAACACAACAGCTAAGACTACACAACACATGCTAAAATAGTATCATACTGTATTCATCAAGCACCTAAAGGATCAATACCACAGATGAATTTTCAAGTTTTAACAGCAATTTTGAATGTAGTCAACAGGTGGACCATTTTTCTGAACTAAGACAAAGAAAGGCAGAGAAAAAAAAATTCAAACGGCTATCACGCTGTTCATTTTCTAACCACTAACTAATTCTAAGCAATTAAGTCATTTAAGAATTTGTTTATTAAATGTATATAATTTAAAATCTATAAATTCAATTTTATATAAAATGCATATAAAATTGATCTCCCTCTGTTACCTGCAATAGATTGGTTTTTATACTGTGTTCTCAGAAATAACTGTACTTCTGTCCTCAATGGGCAATTGAGTCAACAGGATCATGATTTCTTTGGTCACAGTCACTACAGGTAGTCTGAAAGATTCAGTAGGGCTCTGATAGACCTGTGAAAGTAAAGTTCTGAGACAGGATCTTCAATTGCATGGGAAAAGAAAAAGGTAAATGATGTTGTCATGGAAAAGTTGGTAAAGTAACTCATTTACATCAATTTGTTTACAGATTTCACAGAATGGTAGGGGTTGGAAGGGACCTCTAGAGATCATCTAGTCCAACCCCCCTGCCAGAGCAGGATCCCCTAGAGTAGATCACACAGGAACAAGTCCAGGCAGCTTTGGAAAGTCTCCAGTGAAGGAGACTCCACCACCTCTCTGGGCAGCCTGTTCCCATGCTCTGTCACCCTCACAGTGAAGAAGGATTTCCTCATGTTCAGGTTCAACCTTCTGTTTCCAGTTTATGGCCATTGGCACCCAGTCCTGTCACTGGCCACCACTGACAAGAGCCTGGCCCCATCTTCCTGACACCCACCCTTTAGATACTGATAAACAATGATAAGATCGCCCCCTCATTCTCCTCTTCTCCAAGCTAAACAGACCCAGGTCTCTCAGCCTTTCCTTACATGGAAGGTGCTCCAGGCCCTTAATCATCTCAGTGGCCCTGCGCTGCACCCTCTCCAGTAGTTCCTTGTCTGAGGAGGGCCTCAAAGATGATCAGAGGACTGGAGCACCTCTCCTATGAAGACAGGCTGAGAGAATTGAGAATTGGGCTTGTTCAGCCTCGAGAAGAGAAGGGTCCGGGGAGACCTTATAGCAGCCTTCCAGTACCTGAAGGGGCCTACAGGAAAGCTGGGTGGGGGGTGTGAGTGTACTTTCTACAAGGGCCTGTAGTGATAGGACAAGGGATAATGGTTTAAAATTAAAAGTGGGGTGATTTAGATTAGATATCAGGAAGAAGTTCTTCACAGAGGGGGTGGTGAAGCACTGGAACAAGTTGCCCAGAGCAGTTGCGGGGCCTCCATCCTTGGAGATATTCAAAAGCCTTCTGGGACACAGACCTTGGCAACCAGCTCTAGGTGACCCTGCCTGAGCAGGGGAGTTGGACAACACGTCTGCCAGAAGTTCCTTCCAACATCAACCGTTCTGTGATTTTGTGAAGCTTTCAGAGGCAGTGGAAAGGACAATAACTTTTGGTGGAAGAATCCATAATTTAGGAAGCCGAAAGTCCTCCTAGAAATACAATCATTGTGGACAGTATGTGAAAATATGAGGCTTTGAACAACCTTGTCTAATGGAGGGTGCTCCTGCCCATGGCAGGGGATCTGGAACTAAATGATCTTTAAGGTCCTTTCCAACCCAAACCCTTCTATGATTCTATGATTCTTGAACTGAAGAGCCCAGAACTGGACACAGTTCTCCAGGTGAGGCCTCACCATCACAGAGTAGAGGAGGAGAATAACCTCCCTCGACCTGCTGGCCACGCTCTTCTTAATGCATCCCAGGATGCCATTGGCCTTCTTGGCCACAAGGACATACTGTTGACTCATTTGATTGGAGAGGCTTTCCTTATTACATGTATCAGTATAAACTCTCATATGGTTTACATGCATCAGAATAAACTCTCATATGAAAACAGAATTATTACAATTTAAATCTGAGCTATTCATCACATAGTTTTACATGTGTACACAGAGACAAATTTTGCAGCTTAGCCAGGTTACGGTATCAGTGTACACACAATCCACTTTATATTCTGTACAGCTTGCACATCCCACAAACTCCTTTTCCAGATGCATTTTACCTCCACTGTTAGTCTCCCATATCTTAAAAATCTCTGGCTTCTTTCTTTGTCATTTTCTCAGTCCTCTAAGCTTCTTCTGACTTCAAGCTCATCATGAGTCTTATGACCAACATTAAAGCTTATTCATCTTACTCTTAACTTCAATATAAAGTATTGCTAACTTCTACATTTCCTCAATACATTCCTATCATCACTAGAAACAGAATTACAAAATCAAGATGAGGACTGAAATTTCAATTTCATTTGAATACAGATGCTTCTCAGTCTGTGTGCAAAAAAAAAGTCACATCATATTTTCCTGATATTCTTGACATTTCTTTTAAGAACACTAAGAATTACAGCATTAACAAGATGAACATACATCACAATTATATTATGATAATGTGAACGAAATACTATAATGAATTCTTAATGATTACTTAGTATATTACAAATTTCATAAGGAGAAAATAATAACGTACATATATAATGAATAATACTGTACTAGGACTAATACAGTTGTAAGTTAATTAAACACTGTGTAGCTGATTTAGTTGCCTTTAGCTAAGGAGATATTCAGAGCTCATTGCAGATTAATTATGTCTTTAGGCATATACTGTCATTTATAACTGTCACTTGTGACAGAAGCTTTTGGCTGGGCTGCTTTGTGGACCCTTCCTTTATGAAAACAAATGTGAATCCCACCCAAAATGACAAAAGACACACAGACAGCAAAATAGCTGAATTTACAAGACTCAGAATCTCTACTAGCTAAGGTAAGCTAAGAAAGAACACTAGCAGACTGCAGATTTCATTTTACTGGATTTCTGCCCACAAAATAACCTTTATACTATATAATATTTTATTTAATACAACTAGTTTTCTCAGTCATGAGGTTTAATATGTATCTTCTCAATGCTACAAATTGATTTCAAAAACCTAACATGTCAAAAGACAAAAAATTATGTGGGAAAACAGGAGAGAAAAAGGAAGGTCAAAGTTAGACATGCTATGCTCCAATAATACTTTTTCAAGTTTATTACAAAACTGTTGGAGCAGCTGCGAAATTCTAAAGCAAATCTTTTAACCATCAACACTTCTCTGTGATTCTGCTTGAAGTGAAGATTGGTACATCACAGCCAGATACCTTTGGAAGGAAAGATATTTTGTACGCCCAGTGTGCTCCTCCCATAACATGGGGACACATAGACCAAACCACTGACCAGTCTTTCATGTCACTTTAGGACAAGCATGTGCCAGGAGAGTTCATTTCAGGGGAACAGTCTATATCCAGTTTGAATTAAGACTCCCAAACTGCATGTTTTGTAGACAGAAGGGACTCAGCATCAATTCCTACACTCCTACTGAGCCAAATTACTTGCTAATGTAAATATAGCCCACAGAACTGTATTTGCACTGATCCTGACAAAAACCTACAGTGAATTCAACACAGCCCTCAGTATTCTCACTGCACTGTAAGGGAAAGTACATACACAATTCTCAATCTATCAATATAATATACATACCTTTTTTCAGGAAGTTCCAGCACAGACTGGCATATATTCACATTGTAACATTACAAATAAAATAAATAAATAATGAAACAGTAGAAGTAATCTAAATTCTATGAATTTCTTTATTCTTATGTAAAACACAAGAAATAGTACCTCAGGAAACGATCATTTTTTGTAGTAGTAAAATTCATTAAGTAGTAGAGTAAGCTATGAATTTTCGGTTGTCTGCATGAATGTACCTTACATGTTACCTACAGTACAGTGGAGCTCTCTTGCTAGGGTACCCAGGTACACCTCATGTGTGATAGAATGTTGTGATGGGAAGAGGGATTTACAAGGTAAACTAAATCCACAGTGGTAGAAGGAAACTACCTGGTAAGAAACACCACCAGAACTGTTGCAATATAGATACTACCAAGTCTAAGGTTCAGTATTTCTAGCTATAGAATTCATATTTGCCAGGTCCAGGGAAATATTACTGTGCAGAAGCAATGGGAAACCTTCAGAGAGGCTCTTGTCACTCCTTATATATGAATTATTCTACCGCTCCAGTTTTCCACGATATATGTGTTTATATGGCATTCTGCCATATGAAAAAAAATAACCACCTGAAGCAAAAAAACCCTGCATCATCACTATTTGCCATATATTGTCCAAAATTTCTGCAGAATAGTTTTTATTTCAACAACAGCTGAAAAAAGTGAAGATAGTTCAAACATGCAAAAAGCAAAAGCCTGTAAGAATAACTAATTTGTAAATGATTAGCAATGTTTGGTGATTAAACAAGTGAACTATTGATTGAACTACCAATAACTTCTCAATAAGATCGTATTTCAAATCAGGGATTGAACCTGTTCTGAACACACGCTTTCTGAAAGACAGCAGAATCCTCTTACAGATAGAGCAACCAATTCTACAGATCTGGCTACAAGACTGAGGTTATGACATACCTGATAGCAATATGAATCTTTCAGAATTCTATTCACATCCACACTTAGATGATTTGCTCATTCTCTTAACTCTTTTTTTCAGAAAAAAAAAAATATTTGGATTACAGAACACTGGTATTGTTCATTATGAAATGTTCTATCCCTCACGGGCAGAGAAATAATGCAATATATCACAGCTTTCCATGAGCACATTCAAAGGGATGATTAGGATTTACAAAATCACTTAAGTATGTGCTTATTTTCATATTAGCTCAGCAAACCAATAGATGTTATTTTTAGTTATGTATACCCATACATCTCACTCGAATAATTAACTACCTTACACCAAATGCAAAAAATTCAACGTGTGCATTTGTCCAGCCATATTAATGAAACTCTAGAAAATAATGAAAGAAAAGATAATGGGATCACATTGCCAGTTAAAGGAACAACCCTACTTAGACTCAGTAATTTGTGACTAAAAGATACTGGTAGCCAAAGTTTCTATTCATGTTAATGAAATGTTCTTTCACAAGAAAAGCCAAAATATGGCTTCTGTGCAGTTCGGTTGGGGGGCGGGGTGGGGAGTGGAGGGGGGAGAGGGTGGGAACAACAATAAAAAAAAACAAACAAACAAACAAACAAAACCCCACAAAACAAAAGAAAGAAAAAATCAATCAATCAATCAATCAAACAAACAAAAACACCACTCCCAAAACCAAAAATTAAGGCGATGTAATGAAAGTGGAGTTTGATGACTTAGAGTATAGTGATAGGGAAGCAGACCCATAACAAGTTCAGATTTATTATTATGAGAATTAGGTAGTCATATTTTTCTTCACTGGCAGAATAAGAGGCTCTTAGTGACTGGTTAAGGCTGAAGGATATTAAATCATGACCATGCAAATATCTATTTGATAGTGCATTTGGATAGTAACATATTAGGTGTCATAAAAGTACACTTGTCTCTGTCATTAGACCTTTACTACTTTGTGATAGTAATTTTGCAGAGAACACATCCTGATTGTAGTATTACTTACTAGAATTAAAGAAGTTTCCCCTCTACCTGATAACTGATGGGTTCTTTTTGAAACTAGCATATAATACTGACTTGTTCCTCAAACAGCTTACATGAATGTGCCTGGGAATGTCTTGTATCTTTATGGCCTTAAGTAAACACACTTGTAAAAAATACTTTTGTTGTAGATCATCCAAATGAGAGTATAAACATATTATATATATCAATTATCAGATGTTGTAAAGACTGAATGAAAGACTGAAGTGTTCTACTTGCATAAGTTCTGGTTTGGCATTAAAATTCTGTATCTACTTATGTTAGGAGTCATGCATAGTAGTAGAACTTTCTGAATTGACATGTACAAGGTAATTAAACAGACAAAAATAACAGATGAAACAGGAATCTGGATATCAAAGTTCTCTTCCAGGTTACTGTCTTCATTATTGTCCTAGAGATTCCACTCTTCTATTTTTCCCCTCCAATATGTTCTTGTGTATGTATTTGCACAAGTATTCTAAGTTTCAGCTGAAGAGATGTTGGAAGATCCTTATTTAAATCCTGTCTCAGTAAGTAGACAGGTAAGATGTTTTCCACATCTTAAGTATCTTGTGCAATTGAATAGTCTGAGTAAAATTAGCTACAGCTTTAAGCTTCCTAAGGAGCTTGATTCTATTGACAATGACTCTTTAGGGTATGTATGCAGAACAACACCAATAGCAAAGATCTCGAGTAGGCTCAAACCTAAAGCATGCATTCTGCTGATCAGCCTAGACATGGGAGAAGCAATTCTAGATATACAAAGAATATAAGCCTCTAAGAGACTCAGCTGTTATCCTAAGAGACAGCACCCATTGCAGTTCTTCTGAGTAGACCGTTAGGCAATCCCACAAAGTGTGAGCAGATAGAATATCTGTGTTCTTCACATATGTAACAGCTACATAACTTGGTCAAAAATCTGAGTTCAAAATTTGAATGGCATCTGTCCCAAGAGGAAAAAAATTGAGATGGAACTCAGAGGTACCTAATCAGCCATTCATACAGGACATTTCTAGCTAAACACAAGGATATACAATGGTTGCTCCCATAATCTTTACAAGTGCTATCTGTAAATACTGATCATTACTACAGAATTTGGTATATTCTTTCATATTGCAAACCACACTGATACCAGTGAGAACAGCTTTAATTTTAGAATGGTTTCCTTTTAACATAGGGAACATTGTATTCTGCCACACTTTATTTAGTAAAATTTGCCTTAAAACTATCTTGGTAATACTTCTTTCTACACAAAACTTATACTAAAAGACAATGCAGATGCTTGCAAATTCAGTTTATTATGCTCCAGCACTCTAATTACAGAGCTTCAAGGGGCTTAGTAGCATATGGTCTGTAATACTGTATTGCAGTTACAAAAATTCAAATGATCATTAAAAACTGTTGTTAACAGTTTATTTCCTATTAACATCAGATAAATTTATTATTTATTTAAAAGGTAAAAAAATGGAAGAAAACAAAGGAAGAAAATATTTATGGTAAAATTTTTTCAGTACTGATTCTTGTTGACCTAATTTTGGTTCCATAAAGACTAAACTCTGAACTAATTCAGTGGCAGAACAGTAAATTCAAAATTATACTTGCTTCTGGAAAATCTACTTGAGGACTCTCATCTCAACAGCAATGTAAATCTATTCATAATTTCTTTCAGCATTTTTACCTACAAAATGGAAAACAATACAAAGTGCTATGAGTAACTATAAAGGAAGGCAATGGGAGATAGATTAATTGTTTGGTTTAAACATTTTTAGCCTTTTTGAGCTTAGTCATTATATGAGTACAATTTTTTTTTTTTTTTAATACTTTCAAGTTCTTTGCATAAGATGTGCAAAAAATCAGGGTCTATCAAAGTTGGCTGCTGCAGAGTGATGCTTGGTACTCAGCTGGTTACCTCTGTGCCTTTGGTTTGGCCTACAGCTATTAGCTCCACTCAATGATGGGCCTGGGAAGTACTCACCTGTCTTTAGGAACAAGAATTGTTCATTGAGAGATATCAAATAGCAATAAGATTTTTTTAGCTAGCTTCACCTAGCTCATAGTATTTCTGAGCTTTTAATCAACTAATTAAACTCTAAACCTTCACAGTGATATGGTCTACACAACTCTGCCTCCCTCCTTCATCCTGCATGTCTATGGCTCGTTCCTAGAACTCCTGTGGTTCTCCTGCCCCTGCTAAGTATTAGAAGAAAGTTCAGGTAGAGAGAAATGTTGTGTCATTTCTCCTGAGTATCCACCTTGAAGAGGAAGAACAGCGACCCTAAGTAGCAGGGGTTTATTTTTCTCCCATTTTTCCTATCCCTAAGATGGCTTCTTGCACCTTCCATGTGCTCTTTTCAACCAAGTATTTAGTCAAAGTCAAGGTTTCTAATGTTTAATCACAAATTAACATCTAATGAGGAATTCTTCAAGAAAGCTTTTATCAAAATACTCACTTCACCTTGATACAAATATCTGAGAGACACTAAAAGCAAACATCATAACTTACCTACATATTCAACAGTCTCTGATAACTTCCCCATAAAAAATACATAGCCTTGACAGTCACTATTTTAACTGATTATTATCTAACCAAAATTGCTTGACAACTAAGTTACTATTCCATAAGCTTAAAAGGATTGTTTCTTCACATCTTAACATTTTTTAAATTCTTGACTATGTCATTATGTGGTTTGATGATGGTGCATTTGCAATTAGATTAGACTAATTGCTGCAAAAATCGGGTTCAATTTTGTGGGCATCTATATCAACATTTTTCCTCTTACTTTTTCCATCTAGAGTAATGCTGGTATACAGTCATGAGCATATGGAGGTTTAGTTTGGGGGACTTTTTGGTGTGGGGTTTTTTGGGGGGGGGTTTGTTTGTTTGTTTTTTGGGGTTTTTTTGTTTGGTTTATGTTCAGTCACTGAACTGAAGAGTTACTACTAAATTTTGTGAAAATACTTCTCTAAGCTAAGATTGCATGATATATAATGGATTAGTGGAGTTTTTAATACAGGACAGTGATACAGACATGGAAAATAGATACGATAAAAGAAACCAGATGTGTGGGGTATTACAGTACACAAGTTTATCAGAAGCAAGTTCCCACATATACATGCTGGCCCACCATTAATGGTAAGCAGCTGAGTGCTTAAAGAAACTAGCATAAGTTATGTTGTTTAGGAGAAAGGTTAACTGTGACAAATACTATCTGTAAGCTGACATACTCTGTCTATACACACTCCCTCTAATATTTTATAACCTTAGCAAGTTAGCTAAATGATGTGACATGAATGAAATTTCATTACTGCAGCAACCGTAGAAATGCACTGCAACCCCACTGTCTCGAATACAGTCTGTGATAACATGGTAATACTGACATTACTGAACGCTATCTTTGATAATCACTGATAATATCAACCTAGTGCATGAATACCTGGCTGTTATGCATGTTGTGTAGACTATGGGGAAAATAACTTCTTATTTTCTCAAAAATACGTCAATAATTGTACTTGGCACTGTTTAACTGCTGGCCTGATGTTTTCTGCTTCTATCATTCC
>NW_010246924.1:33659-36476 GCF_000690775.1 Eurypyga helias
AATCTGTCCTGTAATATTATCAATTATATTTGTCCAGTTCCTGACACCTGTGACTTTCCAAGACATGCTTACATTTTAACATGGTCCTACTATATTTGTGAGGAGGTTTTCTGTTTTGGTTTGGGTTTTTTTGGTGGTGGGAGATTGTGTGTTGGTTTTGTTTTGGTGTTTGTTTTTTCTTTTTTTTTAAGAAAATATGATTTTACTGCTTTAAAACACATTTTTCTTGGACATTTATCTCATTTCACTGACTCCAGTATTATTGGGAAGCAGAAGGAACTTCTCTCCTGGTATCTTGCCATCCTGACAGAAAGATGAATGTGAGCACTTGAAAAATCTTTATCTTATTCTACATTGCTGTTAGATGTTTTCTAGTTCCTGCTTCAAGACTGACACATAGCTTCTATGGCTTTTCCATGCTTTGTGCTTTCATCAGGTTGAACATTGCACACACTCATTCAGCTACTACAGTTACTTACTTTTTTCCCTGTACTTATACATAATACAGTACATATGCTACTGTACATGTAAGAGCTCCAAGACTACTGTAAAAAAATCACCTTTTTTTACTTGAGCATACTAGTCACACTTTACAGATACACATGCAACTGTCAAAATTCCTTTACCACTTAATGAATCATTTTCCTTCCAAAGGGTAGATTTCCTTCTGATTGCTGCCTATGATAAAACAACCAGATTTGTAGATGAGGAGAGAGCAGTGGATGTCATGCTCAGCTGCAGAAGGTTTTAAACACTATCTACCCCAGCATTCTTGTATCCAAGTTGGGATAGTATGGTTCTGATTGGTGGAAAATAGTAAAAAAAAAAAAAAAAAACAACCCAAAACCCACAACCAACACCCAAAAAACTGCCTGGATGAGCTGCCTCACAGGTTAAAAGAGAAGGCTTCAGGGAGATGTAATAGCAGCCTGCAAGTAACTATGAAGAGGTTACCAACACGATAGAGCCAGGCTCTTCACAGAGGCACATTATGGGAGGATGGAAGACAAAGAATGTAAGTTGAAGGAAGAGACATCCAGACTGGTTATAAAAAACACCATCTTCATCATAAGGACAGTCAAGCGCCAGAACAGGTTGCCCAGAGAGGTTGTGCCATCTCATTCCTTGGAACTTCTTAAGACCCAACTCGATAAAGCCCTGGGCAATGTGAATGGCTCCCATAGCTAACCCTGCTTAGAATAGTAGATTGGACTAATGACTTCCTGATATTCCTTCCAATTTGAATTATTGTCCTAAGGCAGTAAGAGCCCTCATGTCAAGCAGAGTTTTATTGATTTTTACTCCCCATGGCTTTTCTAAATATACAGTGAGATTGTCTTTTGTCAAATACAATTTCTGTCATACTGTTGCAAAATTTATACAGAATTTATAAAGGTTCTATTCATATTGGATTAGAGACTGTGCTTATTATTTGGCCTGAATCTATGAGGCAATGCACAATACGTTGTAGTTTACCATTAGTTTTTAAAGTGCCTTGGAGAAACAGTACAAATTAAAAGAGGGAGTAATTCAATTAAGTATAAGTTTCTGCATGCAGGCAGGAAGAACCACCTATGAAAATCCCAACTGAGATATGAGGTAGTGGTTCTTCAGAATAGTATCTGAAATTAACAAGAATCACAAACCAAATATGAATAAAGAAATTCATGCTAATATTAAGAAGGCTAATTTTTCTTAATAAAGGTATCATCTGCAAGACATGAATTAATTCCTCTTTTCCACTCAGTGCTGATAAGAAACCATATGCAGCATTGTGGCTAATTGGGAGCACTACGGTTACAGAGAGATATGGACTAAAGGGAGTGATTGGATCAAATTCTCATGGTTTATCTGAGCACAGATAAAAATGATTGATATGATCAGATGTCTAGAAAATATTTTCTGTGAGACAAGGTTGAAGAAATTGGAGATAGAAAGGTTACAGAACACAAGATGGAGGGATGATCCCATAGACCTTTTAGTAGGTAATAAGAAGTTTAACAAAGGAATGGAATAATTGTTTTTTTTCTCCAGTCTGTACTGGACAAAATTACGTGGGCCCAGGCTACACCAAGATGATTCAGGTTAGATATGACAAAGATAAGACAACAAAGCAATGTATTATGTCATCACAGGCAAATAAATATATTTCCTGTATTAAGAATTTGTAGTGACAAACTGGATTAACACACATCAGGAACTAGGGAAGTGCTACTGATGTTACCTTAGGGAGAGAAACGGGTAGATAACTCAATGATTTTCTACGGTTCTATGAATAACATTAATAGAATCATAGAATGTTTTGGGGTTGGAAGGGGCTTTAAAGATCACATAGTGTGACCCCCCCTGCCATAGGCAGGGACACCTTCCACTAGACCAGGTTGATCAACACCCCGCAAGCCCAGTCTAGCCTAGCTTTGAACATTTCCAGGGATGCAGCATCCACAACTTTTCTGGGCAGCCTGTTCCAGTGCCTCACCACCCTCTCAGTGAAGAAATTTTTCCTGATATCTAATCTAAATCTACCCACTTTCAATTTAAACCCATTACCCTTTGTCCTGTCACTACAGGCCCTTGCAAAAAGACCCCTTCCATCTTCCTTGTAGGCCCCTTCAGGTACTGGAAGGCTGCTATAAGGTCCTCCCCAGAGCCTTCTCTTCTTCAGGTATAAGAAGCCCAGCTCTCTGAATATGTTCTCCCAGAAGAGGTGCTCCAGCCCTCTGATCATCTTTGTGGCCCTCCTCTGGACTCGCTCCAACTGGTCTATATCCTTCTTATGCTGAGGGTCCCAGATCTGGATCATAGAATCATAGAATG
>NW_010246924.1:37020-49278 GCF_000690775.1 Eurypyga helias
CCCAGGACAGGGTTGGCTTTCTGGGTTGCCAGAGCACGCTGCTGGCTTATGTCCAGCCTTTCATCCACCAGTACCCCGAAATCCTTCTACTCACGACTCCTCTCGATCCATTCTCCATCCAGCCTGTACTTGTGCTTGGGATTGCCCTGACCCACGTGCAGAACCTTACACTTGGCCTTGTTGAACTCCATGAGGTTGCACAGGCCCAACTCTCAAGACTGCCAATGTCTCTCTGGGGCTGCTGGCTTATGTCCAGCCTTTCATCCACCAGTACCCCGAAATCCTTCTACTCACGACTCCTCTCGATCCATTCTCCATCCAGCCTGTACTTGTGCTTGGGATTGCCCTGACCCACGTGCAGAACCTTACACTTGGCCTTGTTGAACTCCATGAGGTTGCACAGGCCCAACTCTCAAGACTGCCAATGTCTCTCTGGGTAGCATCCCTTCCCTCCAGCATGTCGACTGGGCCACACAGTATGGTGTCATCGGCAAACTTGTTGAAGGTGCTGTCAATCCCACCGTCCATACCACTGACAAAGATGTTGAACAGCACCAGTCCCAATACCAACCTCTGAGGAATGCCACTTGTCACTGGCCTCCACTCAGACATCGAGCTATTGACCACAACTCTGAGTGCAGCCATTAAGTCAGTTCTTTATCCACCTAGTGGTGCATCCATCAAATTCATGACTCTCCAATTTAGAAACAAGGATATCATGGGGGATGGTGTCAAACACTTTTCACAAGCCCAGGTAGATGACATCAGTTGCCCTTCCTTTATCCACCCAGGTCGTGACCCCATCATATAATCCATAAGAGCAATCCTTTTGGGTTCTCTTCATATGACTTTTCAGGCGGCAATGGTATCTTTTTTTTATATAGGCTTAAGTCTAGTAATATTCTTGGATATCAGCAGCAATAGACTGGTGTGCAAAATGGTGGTAGATTGTTGTTTTCCCAACACAGCACTGTCCAAAGTTTCTATTAAGCACCAACTACTGGAAATAATTTTATGAAATTTGGTTCACTTTAGCTGTAGCCAAGTTTTAATACTTTGTCTGTTTACACAGACAAATAATTTTTCATGGCTTTTCAAGAGTTATTATGAATGCAACCTAATATATGAATTACACAATTTTAGTGTAAAATCCAAGTTCTGATTTTCTCCATTTGCTTTGTCTTATTCATGCAAATGAAATTGAGAAGTACACATTTTATATATTTCCATGTATTACAGACTTGGCAGATCTTACTTCTCCAAAAATGCAGTTTTACAGTTTTATAAGTTTTTTGTAATGAACATACTCTCTTGTCCATTCCTGGTATACTTTTCTGGTGCTCACATTTACATTATGTGAAGAATCATGAGTTCAGTGTTATTAAATTCATTAATTTAAAGGTTTTAACCAAAACCTGAGTCTCCTGGTTGTCCATGGAGCCTGGTGTGTAAAGCCTGCTATTTTCCTGCAGTATTCTACAAGTAATTGGCATTGTCCTTAATAGTACCATGACCTTGGCAATGTATAATTTCAGTTCAACATTTTTTTCTTGAATGCAATTCTGTTTTCTTCCTACGAATAATACTAAAGGATTATCTGAAGCCTAGCATATTCACAGATGTCCCAGTATCTACTTGGCATTCAATTTTCTGTTTCTGTGTTGTTTCTTTACATGTGGTGGTACTCTACATTTTAGAAATAATTTTAATTGCACTGTATTAACATATAGGTGTAAAATCTTATCCCTCCTCCCTCTCACTTTTTGCTTGCTTTCTTAGTATAACACATTTATTTTCTTTTTCATCTGTGAGTTTTACAATCAATATTCTCTTTTGACAAAGTCATTGAATATGTCTCTTTGTGCAGGGCATTTTCTGTTATGGTTTTTTTTTTTCCTGAGCAAAAGATTTTCCTTTGCTCTTTCTCTACTATTTATGAATTTAATTTTTCACTGGTTTTAGTGCATATATGTTGCATTTATATACTTTTATATATTAATTTCTATTATTTCTGTTGCATATAGTTGTTCTCAGACTTGATCTGAACAAGGGCTAAAATCCAAAATATATGGGGGGAAAAAAAATCACCAACAATTTCTTATTATTTAAATATCTTAACCCTGAGGAGAGCTGATTAAATTGGGGTTTTTTTCAGCATTTAGGACTAGACAGTACAGGAAGCCAAGGATTTTTTTTAAGGAATAGACTGTCTCTGCATGTTACTGTATCAGAATTACAGAACTGAATTAATATGTAAAAATTTCTTGAACCATTTAAAGTTGGGGCAGAATCTTATTATTTGTGAAGCCAAACAATCAAATAAACTAACCACACGTCCTTAATTTTCTTTTATTTACAATGTTGTATGTTTTACTTCCTATGAAAACATTTTTCTGTAGCATTCTGAAATACTGGATTGCAGAATTAGATATCATATATAAGTGGATTTTGATTTTTATTAAAAAAAAATATACAGATTCATGTAATGTACGTGGAACAAGTTGATTTCAGAAGAGCCAGCACTAGGTATTGGAGGGCATACTCCCAAGTGAATTAGACTTCATTTGCCTCCTAGTTAAAAATCTTACTTATGAACTATTCAATCCATGAAATTTGGACCAGATCACAGTCCCCTTTATGCCTGTGTTAAAAGCATATCCAAAGCAGAAGGCTGAAGGGTCATAATGGACATGTCTAATCCTCCTCATATATGCAGTGTGGTTAGAAGATACAATGGGAAATAAAAACTCACAAGCTGGAGATATAGTTCCTAGGACACAAAGATCTTCTCAAACCCCTCTTCCTCATAATTCATTCTACCTGTGAATATCCTCATATGACATTCCCAAGAAGATATCTGTGGGTTTTTTTAAAATTATTATTTTATTATTTTAAACTGCTCTAGAGAAAAAAGAATTCCACTGTTCATTTAAACAGTTCTGATATTGAATACTAACAGAAAAGGTTGCTTAGATTTCTTAAGTGATTAGTTTTGCTTTATATTTTTACAGGACCATCATAATGACAATCTAAATTTAGTGCTAGGGCTGCTCATAAACCATTAGGAAAAAAACAAGTATCTTCCTTATAGCTGGGAAGGTATAAGGCCCTGAAAAATAATTCTGTTTTGAATGTGTGGAAGTACATTATGTAAATTGCTGTCACTCAGATATGTATTAATTTCACTAGCAAAATAACATTATAAATGATCTGTAGTCAGCAATTATTCACTTTCAGACTTGCGATGCAAATATTTATTCAAAACTGAAAAAGAAAATCACTTAAGGATAAGCACAAGTCTTACCACACCAATAGAAAAGTAGTTATTGATGATATTGTAAGGCACTGGGTCTCCTTTCTCATCTTTATCGTTGGGTATTACTTCAAATTTCCACCTGTCCAACAAAATCTCTGAGCTGTTTTCAATGTCTTTTAAGATCTTCATCAAATTCTCACCTTCGTAACCTAGCACAACATGAAAAAGATTATTTAATCAAAGTTTCATTCCATTTTCTTTCTCTTTTTTTGATGACTGAAAAAACTATGAACTATGTATATAAGACCTGAAAAAACAGGATTGTATTGGAAGTATTGACAGTATTCCAGCACCTGTCATTAAAAGGAGTACAGATACACAGCTGATTTCTGCACTCAGCTGGGCATCACATTTATACTAGAGAAAATAATTTGATCTTCTAAACTTGCCAATCCCTTAAATTTTCCAAATGATTATAGCAGTTATCCAAAAAAGTTACGGCTATACTTTGCAAAATGTTCTTACTACGAAGTTAATATTTAAATTACTTTGATTTCCAAATTTATGGAAAAAAGACATGCAGTAGATTTGTCTGATTAAAGTCTGACAAGAGACTGAAAGGTTAAAAGCTGTCTACTATTTTTTATCAGTTGTTTCAGTGTGGTTTAGCATAACAAATCCAAAATTTGGAATCTATAACTGATGACTTAACAGCACAACTAACCATTTTCCATCTTTCAACAACTTCTTTATGAGCCTCATCCTGCTCTATAGAAATCATATTCTTATTTGCCAGAAGCACCCACATGTCTTTAGGTAATTCACTAGTAGCTGTAGTTCTCTACAATGTGTACTAAACTCAGTAGAAAACTTGTTTACATACTACAAAATATATATAATATACAGTATGCATATGTGCATGCATAAAAAGCGTAAGGATTTTACTGAGTGACATTATCAACTCTGAATACTATTCATACTAAATGACTTTGTAATAGATAATTATGATCTGTGGATCCACTACCTCCTTCAATCAGGAATAAATTTTCATACTCAAGCAATATGTACTTCCTGGCTCATTAGCAGTTTTAGTAAGCAAAGACATTCAAAGCCTCCCTGCTCAAAACCTGTTGCTGATGTATTTTTTTAGGGTTGTATAGCATGTTTTTGTTAGTTACTGCTAACCACCACATAACAGCAGCATGCACAGTTCCCTTTGTCTGCATCCTTGAGATCACTCACCAGCAATTTAGTTTTTGGAAGCCCTGTCTCCTCTCCCATCTATGGAAGTTCCAGAAAACCCGTGTTATGGCATGGTCTACCACAAAGCAACTGGACAAGGAATGATGAAAGCCAGAATATTTTCATACTTTTTCTACTGTAGTCCAGATGGAATCAAAGCAGAAGGTAAATAGAGAACTGAGTGGAAGGACAGGTCCTGACTAATATAATCAAATGCTCTCATAGACGACCTTACCTCAAACAGGAGATTGGACTACTGACTTCCTGCAACCTGAATTATTCTATGACTACTCTACGAACTGTTCAGAATGTGAAGCAAGGCTGATTTGACTGCGTTTTGGGTTGCCTTTTTATTTCTTTTTTTTCCTAAGACTATGTGAATAAACAATCACCAGCCATGGCAGAGAAAATAAAGGAGGTCCTCAAATGACTTGACAGAACAGTATGGTTAAGAAAAGTTCTATAGCATGGAAACTACTAAGAATTTGCTATAGACTATCTGGCAATAAAATAGATATTTGGAAGAAAGATTTGCTATGGTAAGACAGAAGGAAGAAATATCTACAAAGGCTGATAAGTTCCAAATAAACAGCCAAATTCCTAACACACATCTTGACTGAAACAACAGACTGAGACTTTAAATAGAACTGTCTGTGAGCTCATAAACTGACACGCTTTCACCGGAGATTGAGTCTTGCCTAAGAGTTTCTTTGTGTCTCCTTCAAGTTATCCTGTAATACAAATACTGAATAGAAGTAAGTTACTAGAGGAGATGAGAGTAAGGGTTCATACATCCAGGAAAGGATGCAAAGGGTATTAAAGGTTTGACTTTACATTTATTCTCCTTTCAGCATTCTTTGCCTTCTCATTTCCTGATAAATAGCACCACAGCACTTAGTGTCTGGAAAACTCTGTATGAGAAGAGAAGGGGAGTGGATTAAAGGAACTAGTCTGAGGCTGAGACACATTTTTCATTTAATATTTATGAATATTAAAATAGATGAAACCACTTCAAACCCATTATTAGCTGTTTTCAGTAACCCTTTCAGAACAGCGCCAATCCATTTAAGAATACTCCCTTTATAAGGTACTGATCAAAGAAATAACTGCAGTACAGATGTTAAGAAGCCAACCAAATAGCTATATGCTGCTCTCATTGTACCTTGGACCCTTTCTGGTGTCAGCAGAAGCTACAAACAAGGTATGAAGAGTGTTTATGACCTTTAATATATATAAAAACATTCATATAACATTTACAGACAGCTATTCCAAAAAGAAGAAAAGTGATAGCGGTTCTTCACATACATTGTAAGAAAGACATCCAAATGTTGATAGTAGACTTTGACGCAAGTGGGGGTATTTTTGGTGGTGGTTTTTTTTGTTTGTTTGTTTGTTTTAACTTTTAATTACATAATGCATTGTATTTTAACATGTGTTTACCTCCTCCCCATCTCAGACACCTTGCTAAATCATTGCCAGTTCCAAGAGGCAGGATAGCAACTGGCGGATGCTTAATCAAGTTTGCTTTCTCTGTGAATAAAGAAGGAAAAAAATAAGGAATAGAAACAAGCAAGCAAACCAAAAAAATCTAATTGTATGGTACTAGTACAGTAACGTTGTTAGGTTTTGTGATACACATTTTGCATAGGAGATCATGCTGCCTGCTCAGCAACAAGCATCTCACCAAGCCACATAATTTTGAAGCCCCTTCCCCAGTCAATATTCAATCCTTAATCTTCATTTACTTGATTGTGATCACAAAGACTTTTGTAACCCATAAATATGATAAACATTCATAAACAACAATACTCAAGATCTTTCCAAGACCAACGTTGTCAGATAGGAATGTAAAAGAGTAATAGTTAAGGACATGAATAATGATGTAAATCTAGTACTTTTTCATCTGGGTGACCAAATTTGAGTTTAACAGTGCTTTCACTTGGATTCATGTCTACACATAAGCAGCACTACCAGGAACTCCACAGAACCAACACCAGGGGTTTGTCCATCAGGGATTAAACCTGCTATTCAAAATGACCATTGATGTATCTTATCAAGTCCCTAAATCAATATCTTGTATTTAATAAGTAATGTTTTGAAATGTATCAATCTACAGTGTCTTTTACTCTCTACCAGTACTTTTCTAGTATTTCAAGCCAAAGGATCTCTGTTCAAAACCCAAAGGGAAAACCCTTGTCAAGAAATAGCGCCTTTCTGAAAGCTGGACATCGGGTAGATATTTCCCAGGTATAAAATTTCAAATACATAATTTGTAAAATTCCCCATTTAATTGGAATGAATAGCATATGTAGTTTAAAAGTTATACTTGAATACTTAAAATATCACCTATTTTGTTCATAGAATTATGCACAATTCTCAGGAGTTTATACATCCAATGGATCTGGTAGGGACATTTTGTTATTTACCAATTTCTGTCTTCAATTCTTGATGAAAATTTAGCATTTACAATGCCAGCGTATGGGAAATCTTTAAGAAAATTTCACAATTAATAGAATAATTATAAAAAGTTTCAAACGGAGGAGAAAAGATTTTGGTTGACTATTGTTTGTGGTTTTTTGTTGGTTTGGTTTGGTTTTTCAGTGGTTTGTTTCTTTTTTTTTCCTTGCTGTGGTCTCAGTGAAGATTCTTTGTATATCAGGAAATCAGGGACAAAAAGATCCAACTGTTTGTAAAAGCAGGTGATTTATTAAACTTAATATGCACAATTTGTGCCAAAGGGCTTTGTTTGCTAAAAGACAACATTCAAAAACCTATTTCCTGCACCTATGAAACAAATGGATACTGGATTCTCCAAGTAATTTCTTAGTTCTGTACCACAAAAATTCCTGCAGAAGATAGTATTCTATTAAGACAAAATGCAGTCTTTTGTTCAAATAATGCCACTGAAAGAGAAAGTAACTGCATGGCATTTTAGACCTCATGGAAAAAAGTGATGGCACAATTAACAGCTGCAAAATTTCACCCCTTCCACGTTACGCAAAACACTTGTTATTTATGTGTATTGATTACGATTTTGAAATGTATGTACGAGTTACAATCAATAGCTAGTATTTGCAATCAGTTTTGGTGTGTGAGGTTTGTGTTTTGGTTTTTTGTGGGTGTTTTGGTTTTTTTTTGGTTGGTTGTTTTTTTTCCAAAACCAGGATTAGAAATATGCCTTTGCTCTCATCCATTACTCCATGATATAATTTTTACTCTTCTCTGAACTTCAAAAGGTTTTCCAGTCCACACCTCCCACATAGCACACACTTTTAAATGCTCTTCATCCAAACTTTCAGTTGATTCTTTTTACCTCTATCCATCCCTTCCTAATTTCCACCATCACGCATGCTCTTCTTTTTTTTTTTTTTTTTTGTTTTCTCTGCAACCCCTGTAAGGCCAAATAAACTATTGTGAATTGTGAGAGATATTCTCCCTAATAAGCCTTAAGAAGTTTAAGTCTCTACTATTTTGACTTCAGGGACTTCCTAATGATTTGTACAGACGACTTTATGACCAACTGACAGAACCCCAAATCTGAAATGACAGACATACCCTGTTGCACCTGGCTGTCAGAACCATCCTCTTTAAAGGAATTTTATCCCATTATCTCCATTAGGGCATAAAGGAGTATAAATAAAAATTTGGTAACTGAAAAAGCAAGTGAGCTAAAGTAAGTGGTCTTAAAAGAAACAACTTAGATTTGATCCAGTTCAGGGAACAGACTTTTAACTGAAATTGAACCAGACTGATTCAAATTTCTTGGTTTTTGGGAACCCAGAGGATTACAAACACTGGACATGTCTAGGGATTTTGAATATCCTTTGCAATTTGAATATGCTTAAAAATTATGATGTCCCAAACTAATAAATCAAATATTTTAAATGAACAACATCTTGTTTGCAATAGCTGTATCCATCCATATGTTGATAAAGAGGGAAAGGCAGTAAAATGAAAAACACAAGTCAAATAACTCAGTGTAAATGCTAGTGATTACCTATGCAATCCAAAATCCAGCCTACTGTTCCATCTCCACCACATGCTAGTACTCTGAACTCAGGAACATCTCGGAAAAAATTTAACCTAAAAGAGTAAATGAAGATATATATTTGATTAACATAAATGCATTGTGCATTATGAATACATTTCATGGCATAAGACATCATTTAATAGCAAATCGTAAGTGAACACCTGAAATAATAATCACTTCTGCTTATGCATTCATTTTTTAAACAAATACCTCTGAAAAATTTAATATTAAATTGTTAATTCAAGGGTTATTATGGTACACTAATAGTACACTAATAGTAGACATATCTTGGTCCTCATTGTTAATCAAAATCTTTGCCTCAGATCAAATTTTAATTAAAACTATTATGAGAAAATATTCTCTGTTTACCAAGTTGTAAATGGGTACATATCTCTCCAGACAGAAAAGCCTAAGGTGGCTAAATGTATTAACCACAACATTTCCTTGTGAGGTGCTGGCCAGAAAAGCATAGGAAAATGGCATATTTCTGACTGTACACTAATACATAATAAGCTGAGCATTTTGTGGTTGATAAAAACAATTTTGTACCATGGTTTAATACAAAATGAGTAAGCATCAGACTGAATGCACCCATTCCATCATGGAACAAACCGTACTTTAAAAGTGAAATATCTTTGGTAATATTTGCCTGGCCATTTCTGCTTCCATTTCCATCGAGTGCTGGGCAGTATCACCACATCATTAGCCACTTCATTCAATACCAATGTTCCATAATGCTGAAAAGTGAGGATATATTAAAACAATTCTAAGTTACAATACTTTTAATTTAAAAGCATCTTTTCAGGACAGCTTTTGACACATATGGAAATTAGTCCTTACAGATAAATTGTGCCTAGACTAAAACCTTTCAGTATTTTTGCTGAAATACTGTATGATTATACACACACACATATATATATATTCTATTCATTAATTTCATGAACATCTTAACATATATTCTATATGCTAGTGCTCCTATAGAGCTAGTGCTCTATATGCTCCTTCTAAATGCACAATGTTGTGCACAAATTATTAAATACAAATAAATATACAAAATAATTTGCAAGTATTTAATTCAAGGTAACTTCCATACGAAAATTTAATGCTGCACAGAGAATGGTCCCTAGAAAATTTTAAAAATTCTTTTAGGCCTTTTGAGACTATCAAGAACAAATGAAAAACTACAGAGCAAAAGAAAGAGCATGGGACAAGGAAAGGGAAACGACAGTGGTCAAAAAATGTTATTTAAGATGTAGAAGATGACAGGACAACTTTTTCTATTAGTTTTAGACCAGAATTTCAGGGTTAGCCAAACTACATAAAATGAAGCCCATCACATTGTTGTCCCACTCCCTCTAATATCCTTTGCTCAGAAGAGCTCTTACACAATTTCAAGTGTCAAGTACAACGTTTGAAGGATGCTTACTCGTTCTGTATTAAACTCCTCTTTGCCCTTCTCACCTTTTAGGTTCTACTTCACACATCTGCAGGAAAAGTGCAATAGGATCTCTTCTGATCCTATAAGTCATGTGCCAAATTTGCCTGGGTAGACTTGGGAAACACATCTTCTAATAAGCCTATGGTGCTGAAAGAATCTCTGTTGGAAGACGCTTCCTACCACTGTGAGAGTGGGCACTGAGATATGTCCTGGCCCACAAGTGTGCATTTCTGTCATTTCATGAGACCTAGCAAAGAGTCAAATGCTCCTATCACCAGCATTCCCACTTTGACCCAATGTATTGGGTCTGTAGAAAGTTAGCAGATCTAATTATTTTTGCTTCCAGTACTGAGAGTATTTCAGATTAATTTTAAATCAAATCATAGCCCAGTGGTGACAGCTGCATAGTAAATTCTATAAATATTTAAGCATTTCTACCACATGTAACAGATGCAGAGAAGAAAGTCTGGAAAAAAAAATAAACAAACAAACAAAAATCCAATGCCAAAACTACAGAGTTGGTGCTAGCATTAATCCAGATAGGGGCTTAGGTCTGTGTTCTACCTATCTCCCTTTTTATAAACAAGCAACCTCATCACATGACTATCAAACATTCTTTTTGTTTTGACTGTGTATTTTAACTTCCCAAGAAATTGCAGGATTGAGGAATCTGTCAAAACCATATTGTCAAAAAAATTCCCAATAAGCTTCATTCATATTTCCCCTGAAGCTTTTTATACTCCCACACAGCGAATTTTCCAAACAATGTCATAGTACAACATTAAGTCCACATAACAGTTTCTTTTCATTAATTTAAATATGATGCATTTTTAATATATATATTATACATAAAAATGATGTACAACATACCTTACATTGTACATTTGCATATATAAATATGGTGTATGTACATATATGATAACAAATATAAACATTTATAAACAAATTAATCTATAACATTAAATATGGTTACATAATTATACATGTAAATAAATTTCATTCATTGAATTAAAATGTGCAACTTACATTAAGAGTTAGTAAGGGAACATAGTTTTCTGTTTAGAGTGTTACAAACTCAGTTAAGTGCTACAATTGTAAAGAAAGAAAAGGACACACTTCTTAATTTAAGGTATAGAGTATTGCCTATCAAGACAGCTTTAATCAATGTTATCTCTCATCTACAGAATCATAGAATCATAGAATCACTGGGTTGGAAAAGACCTTAGAGATCATCCAGTCCAACCATATCTGTCCGCCACTAAACCATATCTCTCAGCACCTCATCCACCCGTCTCTTAAACACATCCAGGGATGGTGACTCCACCACCTCCCTGGGCAGCCTGTTCCAGTGTGTGATAACCCTTTCCGTGAAGAACTTCTTCCTTACGTCCAATCTAAACCTCCCCTGGCACAGCTTGAGACCAGAATATTTTTATATTGTTTGGAAAAACAAACAAACAAACAAAAAACCCAAACAAACAAACAAAAAGAAAACACCAAACACACCACAACCTGGAGAACTTAGTAGAAGTGGTTTGAAATGAAAATTTAAAAAAAAAAATAAATCATAAAGGCTTTGTGCCCTGTCAGGCTAAGGTAAAGGACCAGAACAGAAAATTTACCCCTATTTCCTTGAACTGATTTATAAAATTGTATAAGAATCCTAGGTAAGAAACATCAAATAACATAAAAAAATAAAACAGTAATTGCAATGGGTCTATTCCCCAAAAGTTTTATCTCTACTTAGAAAAAAAACAAAAACAAAACCAAAACACTTTGTTAACACTTTAGATGATTGCTCATTTACATGGCACATAATGCAAGTATGATATTAACTACAAAGACTAAATGCCTATTATATCAACAACCTTTACAGAAATTATGTTGACAACCTTGACAGAAATGAAATAGAACATAAGACAGGTAAATCAGATACTCCAAAACATCTATTTCATTTGTATCAAATTAATTTGTATTATAATTCACACTGAATTGTTTAATACACATTATCTTGATACATTTTTTTTCAATTAAGAAAAATATTGTCACTAAAATAATTCCCCTTGTATTTAAGAATTTGAGAATAGGTATAGATTTGATTCTTATAGACATGAAAATAAAAAGCTTTCCTACATGACTTAACATAAGTCACAGGGCTGGAAAGGTAGGTAAAAATATTAGGATGGTACAGACTGTAACCCAAATTACAACTATTCTTCAATCAACAGCAAAAAGGCAACAAGAAAGATCAGCAGAATTTCTACCAACATCTCCTACCACAGAAAAAATAAA
>NW_010246924.1:49301-52462 GCF_000690775.1 Eurypyga helias
AAAAGCCACAACTACAATAGGCCACTGGAAGACAACAAAAATGGATGGTGGCATAATAAGGCCCTAAAACAGCAGGATATTTTTGCTATGTGAACTGTTAGATGATTCTGCAAAATAAGCTTTCTGCTGAGAAAAGTCAATACAACCAATCTCTAAATGTGGATTACAAGAGATTATTGTATATATTGTATATATTATTGTATATTGTATTATATCATCAAAATTTACAAGATTGGCCAATTCTTGCCTTTTGATTGCATTATCATTAGACTGAAGTCTCTTTTTTTTTACAGTATCTCCCAACTTTTCACATTCTACAAATTTCATAAGCATGCACATACTTATTAGTCCATGGTCAATAGTTCACTAACTTAGATGTTCAACTCTTCACTGATTTTTCTTAAACAAACTGTCCAGAGGAAAGCACCAAGCTGAAAGACCAAGCAATTGCATTGTTGCAATGTTTACTCCTTTATTGCAATAATCATATTGCTGTAATTTTACTGAACAGTGCAAATACAATCCATGACAAATGTTTATTTACTTGTGTATATGAATGAAAACTAAACATATTTTTTCCTCTTCTATGCTGCCAAGTTGAGCTGGCCACATAACTGGACAACATACACACTTTAACCTCATTACAACTCTCCGTTAAGTTTTCTGTATGCTATAATGATACTATTCATGAGACAGTAATTTCAGTAAATCACTCTAATAAAAACAGTTTCAATAAATCCAGTTTATCACTGCATAGGGGAATATATTCCTCTCCTGGAATGGCATTTTAATGTGCAAAAGTTAAATGGTAGTATCTGGTATCTCTGGATAAAGGTGGCTGTCAGTTTCAAATCACAGGCTTGCTAAAAACCATTATGTCAAATTTACAAAACCAAGACTCCATCCCTTCAGTGTGTGATCACTGATATTGAGGGACTCCATGAATATAGAGGGCATTTTACTGTCAGGTACTCAACACTGGGAGGAAAAAAAAAGAAAAGAAAGAAAAAAGAAAAAAGACCGCAGTCCATATTATATACTTCATGCTCAAAAATACCATGAATATCATAGAATGTTTTGGGTTGGAAGAGACCTTTAAAGATCATCTAGTCCAACTCCCCTGCCATGGGGAAGGATATTTTTCACTAGATCAGGTTGTGCAAAGGCCTTTCCAACCAAAACCTAGGTTTTCCTTAACTACTGCTTAAGATGTATACCAACTTACAGTAGAGCATTATTAGTCATCACTAGACAGCCCCAAGTCATTCCGATACAGATAATGAAGAATATTGATGGTGTCAAACCTATGATCCCTGCAAGAATGAAATTTGCTTTATCTGCATAATATCCACAAGATAGATAGCAGCCTTGCAAATTTGGGAGAGATACATATGGCAGTCAGAAGACAAAATACAGGAGCATTTGTGGGAAAAGTGAATCCATATATGCTGGGTAGTAGGTGGAGTAAAGACGCTGGATGTCATACGTGCAGAAGAAACTTAACTGTAATAGTCAAGCTTACTTTGAAGTGTCTGAGGAAAGAGAACCAGTTCAAGAATACAAGGAGAGAAGCGCAAACTAATAAGCAGGCTAAAGGATATGGAAGAGGATCTCAAAGTAGATTTAAGATAATAGGCTGTAAGGGTGTTGCAGAATCTGAAACATCAGTGATATTACAATATTTAAAGATTGTGTTATTTTGTATACAGCAAACACCACAGATGTCATAAAAGTAAAAATATTGTTTACTATACATCTCTAAACCTAGGTTTAAATTCTAGTGATTTAAACTGTACAACTGCAACTTTAATCATTAGAGCACCACCAACACATCATGGCTTGCTTTGTCCTTCTTTGGCAAAAATTCAGTTCTTCCAAAGAAATATGGACCAGCTTCAAGGTTTTGTTCAGGAAAAAATAATTATGCAGTTATTATCTTCTAATAATATTCTTGGTGCATGTCTTATCAGAATACTCTGTACATTCCAAATGTCCAACAGCAAATAAATGATCTAGCAATCAATTCCAATAATCAAGGAAAATAATGTAATTTTCAAAAATGTGTCTATTGCTTTGTGAAGTTATAAAGGCCCAGGTGCTGTAGCTTCCCAACTAAATTACAGAATATGTTGCAGGGATTTAGTTTGGTTGTCTTGAGCATCTTTTACGCGGACAGAACTTAAGATTTAAAAAGGCATGTTGAGGTAAATTTGTGGATAGAATTTAAAAAAATACATGGTCTCCAAATTAAATGCTTAAGGGATTTACAAAAAATACAACCTTTGCAGATATAATTTCTATTATAGAGTATAAAAATAACATAAATTAGGCATCTTAAATAATAGGTTTAATAGAACAAAGCTTTTGTGAGACAGTAACCTCTCTACAGAGTCATGTGGGTCTGTGGCTCGACTGCTATTCATCGAGCTATTATTTACCTCTCTATGAGGTGAACAATAACTAAATTTCAGATTCTTTAAGATTATTAAATCCACAATAACAGTTGTTGTCAGAAGGAGAAGACTCCTATAGAGATATAACAACCAAACAGGGAAACTCTTTTCAAGGCTAAAAATGCAGGTGCTAGGCACAAGTTACACAATGTATCAGCCTGGCAATTTTCACGTCACTTTGTTAACTGTGGCAGTCTATAACCCTTTTATGCCTGTGTTCAGCTGCAGAGCTTACTTGGTTTCTCAGCTCGCCTGTATATCTCTACTACCAGATAAAGAATGTCTAAACCATTAATTATTATACCAGTGTTTAAAATTTACTCTTGCCCTTTGGCTAAGAGCTCCTTGATTTTCAGACTTTGGAGCAGGTCTGGGAAGGAATCAATATCAGAGAGTTTTCTGCTGTGCAGGGTTTTTTTGCATCATGTACATATTTTTATATACACATTATGTACATGAGTTTTGACATAAACATCTCTGAAACCTTTCTTAGGCATGCTAAGATTCTACAGGAAACGTATTTGTTGCTAACCCTGCGGTTCTCCATGTATCATCCCATCTATTATGAAATTAGGTTGACACATCACTTGAGTAATTGCACATTTAAGATAGCAATACTAAAATTCATTGTCAACCTGTTCAAGATATTTTTCTTCTGACCTGCTGTAGTAGTTTAACTCTGGCCAAAATACCACAAAGCTGCTCTCA
>NW_010246925.1:0-29582 GCF_000690775.1 Eurypyga helias
TTCTCACTGACGTTTTGTCCACCCATAAAAGCAGCCTCCGGCCTCTCCCTCTTTCAAAGTCAGAGTAAGAAAAACTTATGGAAGCTATTACACTCCGCCTACTTCACACTGGAGGGCCTCGCTAATGAATTACTAAATTGAGAGGCTCAACTCTAAACACTGTTGACGCAAATATGTCAAATTTGAGCACCTTGCCTCATGTGACGATTGAAGGGCTCAAGTTAGAATCATCTCCTAAAGACAGTTCATAAGCTATTTAGGGCTTTACACGGGAGCTTACTATATTCTCCATGCATAGGGAGGACATCCAGATGGCACTTACAAGGACCTGCTGCATAACTCTTTGGCTACTTCACACCCCAGCGAAGGTGAACCAAACTGTATGTATCAGCTTGCAAGAACCACTGATCATCCTCGCCTATTAACTGTTTTAGATACACATTAATCTGCAAATCCCAAACTGTCTCCCTATATTTTTGGCTCAAAAGTGCCACATAGGTATATTGTGCCATAACCCAAATAAAAGGCATTAAGAGTAAAGTACATAAATACACATACATGGATACTATAGCTCACAGAAGAGCATACCAATGGTCACAGGATTAAAATATTACATAGATATATATAGATAGCCTCGATTGAACACCTAAATACCATTTTCCTGCCCTAGCAAGGAAACAGATTGGGATACCTGCATGCAATTACTGAAATGCTGTACAACTGTAAAACTCAGGTATAACCAGTATAAGATAGAGACTGCTTTCTGATTGTGTACATAAAAACATTTGTTTTGGGGCAAAGCTCTCAATTGTGAGCCAACATGGAAACAGGATGAGAATCGCAGTTTCTTTCCATTGGTAAGGATATTCAAGGAAGGCAAGCATGGTAAATTTGTATGGTGTGATGTTTTTTGGTTTTTTTTTTTCTTTTTTTTATTTTAGGATGCTGCAGTTGGCAGCTGTTACTGCAATATTTTTTTCAGTTGGCTAATTATGAACCAGAAATAAATTTGAAGCTGAAATAATGTAATAAGGCAAATAATTCTGACTCTTCATCATATCGTAAAACCAGTAAAATATAAACCCCATAATAGGAACATCCAGGCCAATGTATCCAGATATTAAAGACTGCTGATGGATACAGAGGAAGTGTCAGAAAGAGGTCAGTTAGAATTTGATGTTGGCAGAAATGATTGTCTGCAAAAATCTGAATAATCTTCTGGTGATGCTTTAAAACCGTAGCTGTGTCTTAACCCTTACTGTTTATTTAGCCCTGAGAAAATACTCAAGAGCCATGAAGCAATTTTAAGAAAACAATCATAAACAGCTATTTTCTCTTGACAGACTATTTGGCTACAATTACAGATATTATGCCAAGATAATATATGTAATTCAATGAATCCAGACAATATTGAATCAAATCAACTAGCATTATTTTCCATTTCTTTGAAACTGAACATACAAGCGATCTGAACTTTCCATGCTGTTTTGCACCTCAGAAAAAACTTGATAAAATACAACCAGGCCTGAAAACTTATACTTGATTTCTCAGTAACCTCCTGACCTTTCATAGAAGGATCTCACAAGCTCTATCTTCAAGAGCATTATATAAACCATAAATGGTTTTAATTAACACTGTTAAAGGCATGCTTATATGTCTTATTTAAATTCCTGCACATTTCCCTCATTTTCCAAGTCCCACACTTCATAAAAGGAGATGATTTGCCTTACCCCAAGTTCCACCAAAAATGACTCCATACCTAACATCTATTCAAAGTATCAGGCTTTAAAAAAGGATTCAATATGAATTTAGGAGATGGTTGAAGAGAGGTATATAATGATGATGAGTTTAAAAAAAAAAAGTCATGACCATCTTCATTTTTTGTTGCTCATTTGCATGTTCTGACTCTCTTTCCAAAAACACTCACCTTCGTTCGCCAACGAAGTACAGCACTAAGCTCCAGTAATTTTTCACCAGGTGCTGACTGAAATCAGGGTTCGTAACAGCTGAGGCAAGACAAATGATGGACTTTATCAAGTGAACAGCATTAGAAAGTAGCAAATCAACTGTTTTATTTCTCCTTGCTTTCCATCGATAGCCAACTAACCTGATGTGACAGTACTTGGGATTGCAGTGGTCACTTTGGTCAACAAATGTCTTACACAGAGTAATTCCTCTGCCTGCCACAATAAGCGATCAAAGCGATCAAACGTGCTTCAGCACTGAGAAGACGTACAATTAATCGAGCTCATACACTTTAAGTATTTTGACAGACTAAGGTCATCACGTTTGCACAAACAAACTTTAAATCATGCCAGGAAAAACGGTTTGTGCTATTTTGAGTAACATTCATCAGTAAAGATTAATGAAGAATCTCGAAGAATCTCACAAGCCTGCTTTATCTGTTGCAGAGACTGTCACAATTGACAAAAAATTCAATAATCGCTCCCAAGAAGGATGACCTTCTTACAGGGTGAAAAATGCATATATTTCATTAATCTATATTTAGTCTAATTATAGTTATTACTTTTCTGTCTTCCTTAGTCCTTACTGAAATTTTTGTTCCTCTCTTACTCACTTCCGTATCTTCTTGCAACACTCTATACTGTGTATCAGGTAGCAAGCTGACTGTATCCAGCTACCATGAGGTCTTTCCTCTTTGTGCTCTCACTTCTGTACTGTATTTCCTCTTACCATGCACAAACAATGACATTACATTTAACCATCCCACTTAAAACTATTATTGAGCCAAAGGAACAGACTTCCACAAAAATCAATGGTGAATCAAATTTATGTCTTTCTCTTGCTTAAAAAACCAGAAACAACTGCAGTCCTTATTCTCCAGAGTATATTATTAATTATGCATCTAAAGCATGTTCGTAGTTTGTGTTTGCTCTTGAGTGATTCTAAGGTTTATATGAATGAGAAAACAGTAGTGTGATCATTTACAAGTAAAATAATATTTTCACTGTCTTGGCACCTGAGCATAACGAAAGGAAACACCAGCTTTTACCTGGGTTTCTGTTTAGAAGAGTCAGCTCAGGGGGGTAAGAGCTATCGCTCAGGAAGAGCTAGAATGGGGGAAAAAATGTAAGAGACTCAAAAGCCAAGGAGATGCGTGCCCTAAACAATTTTTATTGCCTTTTTTTTGGAGGAGGTTATATAGACCTTATATTACTTAGCTCCCATAATCTCAGCACTGACTTAGAAACCATCATAGCAGCATCTACAGGCAAAAGAGATCAAACAGTTGAAATAATGACCATATAAGAGCGAAAAGGCAACCAGAGGAATTTGAGTGTTGGTCATCACTGGCAAAAAAATCTGTTCACATGGTTCAGAAATGCTTGCCACCTATGAAAAGCCAAGGACTGATAATTGCTTGGGTCGTGCTGTCAGGGTGCAGATAGTGCTTCCTCTAGGAAGAAACTCTCCAGCAGAAAGACAAGCAACATTTTACTGAAGGCTGTTTTTTCCTGATTCTTTATTTCCTATTCAGAAGGACTGCTAATAGATATTTTTATGTAATAACAGGTAATTCTTTCATGCTACAGCTTGTGATGCATATTAATCAGGACTCTTGCCAAATTAAATTAGCTTTTTCAACATTCAAAAAGCAGTTAAACTTCTAATGACATTTTCCCCCTCTCTTCATCAACCTATTTTTGGAGCAAAATAATGTACTCGGGCCTGAAGTAAAGACACTTGAGCCTCAGGAATGGAAAACTGCCACGAGCCAAAATGTATTCACAGGAGAGCTATAGGGCAATAGGTTGTCATCTATGCACAAAAATACTTTCAAAGACGTAAACATGATGTTAAAATCTCCACCACCCCCCTTCTGCATGTTAAAGTCACACACACTGATTTGTCCTTGCGGTTATGAGCCGGAAAAAGGGAAACAAGGCTATTTTTATGATGATTGCTACTATTGTAGCACTAGCACAGTCCAGAAACAGGGACCCGATGTTAATACCATATCCTTAACAATCCTGGTTTTCTTTATTACTTCTAGTATCAGAAATTGGAAGTGTAAAAAAAGACATTCTAACAATATAAACAATAAGTCAGGCCAGAGCTGCACGATAACATTAGGTATCAACTGTGCCATTAGTATCTGAAAAGCTACCTGGACATCTATATTTTACAGGTGAAAATACATATATATATCTATGCACACATCTAATATACAGAAGTCTTTTGAAGTCAAGCCACTACAGTAAGGTAAAAAAGAAATCATTTCAATGTAAACAGTCCATATTTGGCACACTTGCAAACAATTGAAAACCAATTCTTAGATTAGTAAGTAAAAACTTAGTATTTTAAAATGCCAGTTGAACCACCTGCTCACACATAATGTAACACAAAACAGCATACAGACATAACATACAGCACTTATAATGCCTATCAATGTACCAAATACCTAGCAAATTCAATGCTAAAGGGAAATTGATTCTTCACACAATATTTGCCTGTCTTAAATAAAAGTAGGACTTAAAAGCATTTGAAAGACTGGACAAAAAAAAAATCATCTAGGAACGTTTTTGGTTTTTCCCTAGCTTTGTACTGCATAAAAGCAGTCAACCAGCCTCAAATATTTTCCTTTTTACAACCCAATAGCCTAATTTGCATAGATGTCTCATACAGCAATACAAGAGAAAGGCATTTTTATAAAATTAGAAAATTACTGTATAACCACAAAGCTTGTTTCAACAGCAAGTACAGATTTTGAAATATTTTTAGTTTGATAGTGTTTCAAGTTGAAGACATTCCTTTAACTGAAAATTTATTCCAAGATAGAAATATTATTATGCACTAGGCTAACCTAGTGCTGAAAAGTTTTACGTAAAACAAGTGTTTGAAACTGCCTATGTGGAAAATTTTTTTACTCCAGCAAACTGAAAAATAAACATTCAAGACAGATGAAAATCTAAGATGTCCACCCCTGAACATCCAATAAAAACAAGGCCAAACTGATCCACGGTCCAGCTAGGACTGTCCAGCTGGACAAAACATTAAAGTGTTTATGGTGATTTTAGAATATCTGCTTAGTAGGAATCAGGCAAAATGCAAGCCAGATCTGCTCCTAAAATCCAAGCAAGGATTCCAGCAAGGGAAAAAGCCTACCAGCAGGCCCTTATTCTTTTTAATAACTCCAAACTTCTTCCTTTGGCAGTCAGAATAGGCAGCATGTGTTAAAGATCTAGAATCGCTTTTCCCTGCAGAATTAGCCTATAAATAAGTCACTTCATATCTACTGTACATGTCTATTTTCTTCAACCATACATCCTGTGAACATTCACTCATCTGTATCTGAATCACTGCCACATCAGTATCATTTAACGCTTACACCACTATGGCCTCAGGTCTCATCACAATGCCCAACCCCAAAACAACGCGCAGACATCTGTCTAACAAGCAAACACATCCTTACACTCCATTCCCCTGAGAATAAGAAATTGATCTCTACCTCAGATTAACACAGGGATGGAAGACTACTTCTGGGTTAAAAGGAAGCATCACACGTTCTCTTACCCACCATTCTGCCAGGCAGCACGACTCCTGTTTTACGCAGCTTCTCTAGGTCACCGTCACCTGAAAAAAGCTGGCAGCACTGGGCAGCTGACCTGCTGCATCTTCATGCTGCTGGCATGTCCTCTGTCCGTTTAACGTAGCAACTTACTGTCTCAGCAATCAGACTTAAACCCAGAAGCTTTTCAGAGAGGGCAGAGTTACACATGCTGGTGTTCAGTGCCAAGCACCCAGCTGGGGCTAAGGGCTGGTATAGACAGTAAGGCTGAACTTCCCTGGGATCTTTTACACTATTCTTTTGAGGTAGACTGCTAAAGAAGCTACAATTTAAAAAAAGTGTTTTCCTCCACCACCTATTTCCTGATGATACTGGTACCTGTTATCAACCCTCTCAAACCTCTCCACGTTACGATCATTTTAAGTAGGGTTGCTTCTACAGCCTGAGTAAGATTTTGTTATCTTAAAGGAAGAAGAGAACATATAAATACAGAACAGGATTACCTTCCCTTAGACGCTCAACCACAAAAGTGAATCCAGTAGTTCGTGGATGTAAGACGTACTCGTATTTCTGAAGTCCGTTCTTTTCAGCGAATTCATTACTGCGGGCTTTGGTATTGGCTGAAGGAGAGAATAAAAAGCACCATTTTCTATCAGAGTGCATGTAGACTGGGAATTAAATGTAATCATTATATGACAGGAACAGTACAACAGCAGTTCACACAGTACGAATGTGCAAGAGCTTTTCAGGTGGAGGCAAACGGGCCGGCAGCGGGCTACAGGATGGTATGAGGAAGGGCAACGTGGATTGCAAGAAAAGCCTTTTTACCCTCTCATTTTGTCTTAGAAAATCATCACATCTTTCATATTTATCAAATGAAATCTGAAATCTATACATTAAAGTCTGTTAATAGGTCTCTGTACACTTCAATACCAATTTACAGTAAAATGCTTTAATTAGCTCAATTATTTTTTTTACTCAAAAGGCACAACATATAGTAACACAGGCTTAGTATTGTCTACAGTAATACCTTGAGGTCAGTGTTTAACTGTGTTAAACTTATTTTGGAAAGTTGACATTAAATGGAGGGAAGCAGTTAATCTAATAGATTAAAATGGCACTTTATGTCTTCATTCTGAACTTGACACATTTTATACATCAACTTGCGCTGCACAGACATACCCTGTTTTAATTTTCTGATCAACTGCCCGAGTGTCACAACACGTGCTTGCTGCCATAGGCAGAGCACTTGCCAGGCATCTGGAGAGCAGCAGGGCTAAGCCTCGCGACAAATGGGTTTCGAACCTGGGGCAAAAAGACTCTCTAACAAGCAAACCGAACACAAGCCAGTTGCTAGCAGAGCCCACTGAGCACGGAAGAGGTGGACACTGAAGTGAAAACTTCTGAAGACAAGCAGAGGAAGCAATTTGTTCTCCAGTGAGGTGCAGGAGTCTCTTCCAAGCAGCCTCAGTCAGCAGCCAGCCAGACTTTGCTGGCTACCCTTACTCCTTCCATGTGGGTCTGCTGAGCCTCATCTGGGGCCAAAAGGCCATGGATACATGCCATGTTCCCTTGGCAACATGGAAAAAAAAAATCAATTCGATCAACTAACCTATTAAATAGCTAGTATTTATGCAGTCTTACAGGTGCTTTAAAAGACAGAATCCAGCAGCAGGTCTATGGAACAAAATAATCATTACCTAAACAACACAAACTTTTTCAAGCAGAAACAGCTCTTATTAAGTGTCCACAGTTAACCTTAACAAGGATGGAAGATAAAGTAATGAAGAACATATGGCTGCTTAATAATTTTATGGAACTGATACTTATAGGTAAGTCCTTTCCCTTAAAACCATCATAATTTTTCCTGTAAAGGAACAATAGCACGAGTGGACAAATCGACAGCAGTGCGAGATGTCCTTCTGGCAGTAAGGCAACTGTCCTGCACCTTTTTTTCCTAAATTACATAAACGCTTTGTTTACCAACAAATGTGGACAATTCTCCTAAAGGACTATCTACCTATTAGTAAATGCTATAGCATATCACTACAGCAAGTATTTTTGACCTGTGACCTATGGTTTCCGTGCATAAGGGCACTGCTTTTCATACATGCAACCCTGAAGATTTAGTGCGCTGATTTCCTGACCATGTGATTTGGAGGAAAGGAAAACTATTGCACGGTAGCCAAGTCAGTGATTCAGCAAAGAGAATCCAAATATTTAATTCTTGCCAAATTGCCAAAATCTACAAATACTTGAAAATATGACATCTTCAAAAAGCGTTGCTAAAATTACAGAATGTGTGAAACACTAAAATTACACTTGGCTATGCAACTTAAATTTATCTTTCCTTGGACTTATACATTATGTCTTTAACCACATGACCAGAGTATCTATTTTTGTCTGCTCAACTACCACTCCATTCCATGTTGAAAAAGGACCAAGCTGAATCAGCGAACTGAACTTGCCTTTACGACCCCTACCTCTGTGATGGCAAAACTTGCAAAGTGAGTCATGAGCAAGACCTGGAAGGGCAGAAAAGGCAGGAGTAATGTGGTAATTATTAAATGTTCCTTTGAAAAGCCTGGATTCTACCTCTTAGACATAATTGTATTGCACTATTAGCTCAACAACTTGAAACTCTATTTTCTAAAAAACAAGGTAGATCACCAGGAGTGTTCCTATAAAAAGTATACAAGTCAGGAGTTCCTTTCCAGATTCTCTGGCGATTCAAGTAAAATGCTTTAAATTAATTTATCACAAAGTTTTAAGCTAATGTATTGTTTCTTCCAAAGGGCTGAGGAAGTGTCGTCTTCATTTTCTGCACATCCAAATTTGGGTTTCACGTTCGAACATTTGCAATCTGCAAATCAAGTCAATCAAAGCTTTGAGACACAAGTGCTGTGTCTATTCAAAGCTAAGCAGCCTAAAAATAATAAGAAATGCAAGTCTGAAGCATCTCAAACTGCACACAGTTAATGAGCACTTCAGAAAAACCCTCTCAGTATGTCTGCTCACTAGCACGTTGTTTCAGAGGGAGCATGAAAATCCCTTGGTATCTGCAAAACACTCTTGAGCCACAATAAACCAAACAGTAAATGGGCAGTTTTGTTTTCTGAGCAAGACCTAATTGATGCTGCAAAAATGGTTTGGGATCTCCATTGCCTTGAAGCAGTCATCTTCAAACCTCCTCTTAGTGCACCTCCCTGCACTTGGAAAGAACTTAGTGTAAACATCTGTAAACCATCTTCCAAATTTCCCTTTACTACAATGCCTTTCTGGAAGCGTGTGAACAGCTGGACACTGGCACACCACCAGCCAGCACTGCTCAGCTATTTCCTGATATGTACCCCTGCCTTGCCTCTGGACTGTAAGTTTTCTATAACAGCGATTGTTCCCTTCCCCTTTTGCATGACCTGAGTGTAATGGGATTTCAGAGCTGGAATAACGCTCCAAGCTAAGACAATGATCATCGTCATCTGGAAATACCATCTCCCGCTTCCCTTCCTAACGACTATCAGACCACAGGTCTTCGTGCATTAAACAGTACTTACCATCGCAAGTCAGGAAGGTCAAACGGGTTTTGATGCTATCCTGGTAGCAAGGGTAGGATGTGCTTTCACTACCGAAATGGGAGAATAACGCCCTTCCTCCCTCTTCTGCTACTTTCAGTTTCTTACTCTGCTATTACTTACAACCAAATGCACTGATTGGCATCTTCTCCAGTGTAAGCACCTTGGTGCCTACTGCTGTTTGGGATCCCTGTGCCAGACACCTGTTGCCTAAATGCTCCGTGGGAAATTCAGAGGGTCTTTTGCTCAGCACTGGATCCAACAGAAGGCAGACAATGTGATGTTCCCCATTACAGTCAGAAAACTGATCCAGGAAATCAGAAACCTATTTTTATATCGTCTCCAACCTAAGGGAATTCACACAAACACCTCTTTGAAATCTCTTAATCAACAGAGCAGGCTACACTGCCAAGTGCTGCAAAACTTCCACAGATGCCTTATCCTTCTGCAGCCCAGATTAAAACATTCTTAGGTGAAAGAATAAAAAAAAGTGCAAGATGCCTTTGTAAGCCTGATAGTGAAAACACTTCCTTAAAGAGAGGAAACATATGTTCTCTTCTTTGCTTCCAACCCACTAACACACAAATTGCATAAAGCAGCTCTTGAAGCAGGCACTGGAAATGAACTCAGCTTAGGTTTCCCCAATCCCTAAAGGTCACTCACAACATTTGGCTAAGGGTAATGCCCCCTCTCTGAAAAATATGAGTAAGCGATCCTTTCTAGAACAAGTTTTTTTGACGAAAAGCTGGACATGAGCCGGCAGTGTGCGCTGCCAGCCCAGAAGGCCAACCGTATCCTGGGCTGTATCCGGAGAGGGGTGGCCAGCAGGTCGAGGGAGGTGATTCTGCCCCTCTACTCTGCTCTGGAGTGCTGCGTCCAGCTGTGGAGCCCTCAATATCAGAAGGATATTGACCTCTTGGAGCGAGTCCAGAGGAGGCCCCGAAGATGCTCAGAGGGCTGGAGCTCCTCTCCTATGACGAAAGGCTGCGAGAACTGGGCTTGTTCAGCCTGGAGAAGAGAAGGCTCCGAGGAGACCTCATTGCAGTTTTCCAGTATCTGAAGGGGGCCTACAAGGGTACTGGGAGAGGACTTTTTACAAGAGCCTGTAGTGATAGGACAAGGGGTAATGGGTATAAATTGAAATCAGGGAGGTTTAGATTAGATGTCAGGAAGAAATTCTTCACAGAGAGGGTGGTGAGGCACTGGAACAGGTTGCCCCGAGATGTTGTGGATGCCCCATCCCTGGAAGAGTTCAAGGCCAGGCTGGATGAGGCTTTGAGCAACCTGGTCTAGTGCAAGGTGTCCCTGCCCGTGGCAGGGGGGTTGGAACTAGATGATCTTTAAGGTCCCTTCCAACCCTAACCATTCTATGATTCTATGATAAGTATTTTCTTCTTACACTGTATTTAAAGCTGAAGTAAATCTACCCCCACAATTTTTGCTCATCATTCCTATTAGGTATATTTTGCATTTTAACTCCTTGGTTCTATCTGCTTCTATGATAAAAAAAAAGTAAGTAGAATAATCCATTTCTATGGAAAGCTGCCAGTTTATTAATAGAGGGTGATGTGGGAACTTTCCTGATCCAGAACTGCTTTGTAGTCCATCTCCTCTGCTCCTGCACCAATTTGCCTGTCCTCTCCCGTCTCCTTCAGCAAATACATACTGCCTCTCAGAGGGTATGTTCTTTGCGGTGGTAGGAGTACAAGAAGTCCAATTTATTTCAGTCTTTAGACGCTACTGCAGAGCAAGTGTCAAACTACACAAAAGAACAAGAATTTAAGGGCTCTGGCCGTAACCTCTTAGATGGTTTTTGCTCCTGTGCTGGCTTTGGTAAATCATTTGATTACGGTTTTTTCCCATTTATCTCAAAATTAGGTGGGCAAATCCCATTTATCACATTTTTAAATTACTGGAAAAGCTCAGAAAGTCAGCACTTTCTAGAAGCACCAGACTTCAAAATTTCAATTAAAGTTACTGGAGGAAGAAATTCTGCTAACACGTTTTCTTCATTTTTGAGTTACAGATTTTTAAGAAGTTAACTTGCTTTTGCCCCTGAAAACCAGATGATAAAGTGAACTTATTTTTAAGTAAATTTATATTTTTAAATTGTGAGCTGGTTTTGAATTAAACCAAAAATTTCTTGAATTTGACTGACAAAAGCCACCATGAAGTAACAGGCTGCATCCGTGTCAGCCTGAAGAATATTTGGAACTAAAACTCCAAGACCTGTACCCAGCGAAAAGCAGAGCCTGTGTTCCCTGTGAGACATGCATGCAGTATTAGCTCCTCTCAAACAAGCAGGCTTACACAGAATCACAGAATGGTTTGGGTGGGAAGGGACCTTTAATACCACTCTTTCTGATCAACTCTCAACTACTTTTTTATTATTGCTAGTACTAGTGCACTGAAATTTGAGTATTAAAGTACTACCTTTTCCTTTAATCGGACCTGTGATTAAAGCACATGTGTACTTCGATGATTTCAAGTACTCTCAAATTATATTGGTGCCATACAGTGAAAGAATAAACAAGTACTTCAAAAATCTCTCTCAAAAAAAAACCCCACTCATTTATCTATTAGAGGTTTGCATAGAAGCTATAATGTGTACTTAATATTTTAAAGAAAACTTAAGCAATTGTTCTTATTTGAGCTGCTTTCAAACTACTACACATTAAATCAACCTCTACCAGTGCTTTTGAACAAATTTTTTTTTGTGTTACTAAAGCACATCACATTTAGTAGAAAGAGAAAATCCAACTGTTACCGTCTAGATGGATTACCTTATGTGATCTACATAGTATTCCTGCCAAAATCTGGTCTTTAGCAAGCTTTCCTACTTGTTTTTGAGCTGTTCCTCAAGGAAAAAAGGTCTGTGCAATCACACTCTGTCCACCTGTTCCCCTTAACTTGTGAAACTATTGCCACCTGCAAACAAAGTTTGACAGAGACAAGAGATTCAAAGATAATTAAGCCCCACTGGAGTTGTAGAAAAACCAACAGCTGAGTAAAGCAGAGCCTCCAAGAGTGGAGGTCTTAGTAACGGGAAAAGCCAGGGTAGGCTCCACGGGTATGTAGTCGGTCAGGGCTTTCAGCACAGCATGCGGTGCTCCGTCACCTAAGGCGAGTATTGGTGAGGATGAGCCACAACACACAATCCCTCTTGCCGAGAGAGCAGCAAGAGATTTGTTGAGGAAACGTCACACAGAAGGAAACACAAGGAAAAAGGGAAAGTTGGAGTGAAGAAAAGACCATGGTTAGGGATGCAGACACACATCCATAGGAAATGAGGCTTTAACAGGCGCAGAGCAATACAGCAACTTTTTTATTGTTATTGCTTTCTGAAGAATTACTACCAAGTGGCTTGTAAGGAATACCAAGAAAAACAACAGAACAAGCGAAATGGTGGGTCGTATTCCAGCTTTCCAGAAGCACCAGACTTCCGGTTGTTTAGTTTTCTCCAGGGCTTCAGAAAGTCTGGCTATATGGTTATCTGCTGAGGGCTTCTTTTTAAGCAATTACAATAAAATACCTTTGGTGCACTTAGCTTTAACCTTGAAGTACTCCAGAGTGAAAAGATGACCGACCTATCAGAAATAAGTATATAATTATTACCTCAGACCCTATACATCCAGTCTGCAAATACATTGTTCAGGGTTCATGACATTACTCTTAAGATTTCATTTACATAGCATCTTTGACTGCAAAGTAATTGCACATGCGGTCTCGCAGTGGCCCACGTATAAATAGAGTCATACTTTTTATTTCTTTGAAATCTTTCGTTCAATAACACCTGAAAACATTATACAATATTTTATAGAGAGGAATGAATCTATCATTGTCAGGCAGCCACTGAGAGGATAAGAAAAAATTGATAGCAGCACAGAGCTGCACAGCAATTCTGCTTTTCAGCGAAGTACATGTAAAATGTTATTTTTCATTTTAAGCACTAGAAGAATTTTGTCTTCAGAAGTAATTAGCAGTTTTGGAATTTGGTCAAAACCAAAACCCATTGCCTCTGGTTTTGCAAATGTTCTCAGGGATACTGAGAGACCATTCAGAACAAAACTGGTTTATTTCTTATTCTGAAAGATGAGGTTGCAATAGGTCCTAATAGGTCAGTAACATAGCAGTTTTCTGCAAACCATTTTTCCAAATGCTACACAAATCACATTATTATGTTCTATCATTCACAGATGGCATAAGCGTATTGCTTGGTCAGGATTAGCTTGTCAAGGAATTTTGCCCAGTCTCCTAAAATCTATGAGCTAACGTTTCCTGTGAAGACAATTAGATAGGGACAGGTATTTACTTCCACAGAAAAAGCCTCAGGGCTTTGCCTGTCTCTTTACATCTTATTATGCACAAATATAATGTCAAGGTGGCATTCATTGATGATGGAAAGTGAGAGTGGTAAACACTGGACAGTTTAATATCGGAAGTCAGCACAGGTGCCTGAGGAAGCAGCGCCCTATGTCTTCCCTGCCTATCACTCCATCCTTCCCAGTATGCAGCTTCCTCCCCAGGCTGGCACAGCATACCGGGGGGCCACGATCACCGCACATCTGAGGTGGCTTACACTGACTTCAGAACACCAGCACAGTTAGTGCCGACATCCATTTGACACTCCAAGGTTACAGAGTACGTGTTACACACCTATGAGGAAGGAAAACCAGAGCAACAGAAATAACTTTAAAAAAAAAAGTCAAAAATCTGTGTTCAGAAATCCAATTAGAGATTTTTTAATATTAAGTGAAGAATCTTGTCTGCATTAATTTCTTAGTTTAATATTAAGTATATGCATATACCTAAATTTAGTCCAAGTCATTTACACACGTTTCAACAGCAGAGAGAAAACCCTGCGTTTCCTGAGGCAGTTCCACATTCAGGTGGGAGCACCCCACCGCTGCCTTTGGGACTCAGCAGCACAAGTGCTAACACACCGTGGCTGTCCCAGTCCTCCGATGAGCCGCCTTCTTTAAAACTGCAGTACGAAACTTTCTCAGTTCTTTAAAATCTGTTGTCTCTAAGGAGTACTGGGATGGATTAGAAGGTATACATAATTTATGGAATAAATTAGAAACAATCCAAATCTTTCAGTTATCTTGAGATGGAAACACCTGTTCAGAAAGAGAGTGTGAGCGATCCGCGGAGTCTCCTGACTCCATGAATAAGATTAAGATTTCATCTCATAATTCAGAGCTAGGAAGGAACAATTGCTCATGAATTCAAAGAAAAAAGAATTTAAAGTGAGGTAGTTTCCATCCTTCTTCCTAGCTTTAGGTAATGAGGTAACTAATTCAACAAGAGATATCATGTAAAGCAGTCCAAGAATGTGCAATGAATTCATCCTCTTTAAGGAAGGCTGATCAAGTGATGACAATTCCCTGCAGTGTGATAGCATCTGAATACTATATATATCAATATTTTAAAGATATAGGGAATAGAGAAGGAAAAGATAGCAACATATGCTGGTTATTTTTATACTGTGTCTAGTACTTACTGATCAGGTATTGCAATAAAGTATGACCTTAGAATATCTGCCACAGAAAGTATAGTATCTTTTAAATAAGCTAAAAGGTGGAAGCTTAATTATAATTGATTTTCTGTTTAAAGATGATGCTTATCAAATCATGCTGCAGACATGAAGAACCACAGAACATGCATACAACATTGTCTTTTATTGGCAATTAGTCGTCCTCAGCACTCGTTAGCACCTTGCTACTCATGCCTTAAGATACCTGCATTAAGGTAGCTATTTTATTAAGAATTAATGCTATAGGACCCAACTCATTAAATTTACTATTATAATAATGTCAACATTTGTTTTATGGAAATATTTTTCTTAGAGACAGACTGCTTATATGGGCTAAGAAATAAGTATCTCCAGTTTCTCCTCTTATATCACTGGGCAAGAAACCTAACAGAATCATTAGGTCTCCTTGTCAATCACTCTTCCACAGGTCTGAAATTATTTTGCACTATTTGCCCCGGTAATAAGAAAAATGGGAACATGCAAGTGATTTATTCCAGATCTTGAAACCTACTTTCGCTAATGCAATGTACATACAGTACTGACCAATATAAAGCCATTTCAATCATCAGGTGATTTGAAACCTAACAGTTATTTCAGGAAGACTGGCAAAGCCTCTCAGTGGAACTACATTTGTGCCTCTCAAACGTACAGGCATGTATGATCCTTACCTAGAATTTCTACAGTCCGTGAGAACACAGCCTGGCTCCTGCCTTCAACTTTTAATTATTTCCATAAACAACAAAGAATTTTCACGTTGAGCATTCCACGAGAAGGTGGCAAATGCAGCCTACCTGTGAGATCAGTTCCTTCTGGGAAGATGAGGAGTTGTAGTGGTTCACGAATGTCACAGAAATAATCCAGCATTTTTTCAAAGTGACTCTTGTCATCTTCCCACCTTCTCTGAATGAAAACAAAGGCAGCAACCTGCATCGCCCAGCCTAAACGTTAAAAAACACAGCTTTAGTAACAATTCACTCTGATACTTCCGCAGTGTCTGTTATTCCAAAATATTTTTTAACTGGGTTAGACACAACATTTTATTTACTGCTCACCTGTCCTCACCTCTGATTAAGAGCACTTAGTTACCCTGTGAAAGGAGTTTTGGACAGAAAGCAAAGAATGCATAATCTAAATAAATAAATCCAAATATGGAATGGCTACAGTTTTGCAAAATTCAAGTCACCTGAGTTAGAAAAGCTTTCCAGAAAGCAAGAACAGGGTCGATGCTGTCACAAAGTATGGAGGAGGTCTTTTTACAAGTAGTGACAGGACAAGGGGTAACGGGTTTAAATTGAAACCAGGTAGGTTTAGATTGGATGTCAGGAAGAAATTCTTCCCGAAGAGGGTGGTGAGGCACTAGAACAGGTTGCCCAGAGAAGCTGTGGATGGCCCATCCCTGGAAGTGTTCAAGGCCAGGCTGGACGAGGCTTTGAGCAACCTGGTCTAGTGGAAGGTGTCCCTGCCCATGGCAGGGGGGTTGGAACTAGATGGTCTGTAAGGGCCCTTCCAACCCAAACCATTCTATGATTCTGTTTAAAACCATGGCTCTCACTATAATATCCTTAATCACTGCAACACCGATTTGCTCAAGGGAAGGTGCTGCCTCTATGGACAAACATGTCAGCAATGCACTGCCGGATAAAAGAAAGCTGCATTATGTAGGCAGATGCCCTTCCTACACGTTAACCATGTGTACTGTGCAGAAAATAATGTTTTGAGGGCTTTATTACACATACCTTATCACTTTCATTATTAATAAAAAAACACAAAGTTGTTCTTTACATTTGATTATAGACAAACCTGACGTATATCCACTTGTTTGTATTAATACACACGACAACTGTGAAGATTTATAGCCTGACATCAAACTGACATTGTAATGTAGTTAAATAAATGAAACTGCTGCTGAGTCTGCAGCTCAGGGGTCACACGCCATTATCTTCCATAAACATTCTTGGCTTTTTGGGCACAATTTCCTATAGAACATACCACATAATAGTTCACAATATATCACAAAATACTTTTGTACAGTAGTTCAGACAGAAGGACAAAAAATCAGGGCTCCAGTTCCCTCACATGCCCACGATGCTCCCTTCTTCAGCAGGGCTCAGAGGATCGTGACACTGCCTTACCACTGTACTTGGCTAGCTTGTATCCCATCAGAAAACCTGCAGGTAGATACTCCACATCAAAGATAAAACATCACAGCATCCCATCCTGTGCTTTGCTCGCCACAGTTCTCAAAGTCTGTTTTCCCTTTGCTGCTGATTGATGGCATGTTATTCTTGCACTTTATTTCAGCTCCTCTTTATGAGGACTCCTTCCGCTTCTGTTCATGGCAATATCTTACAAGGAGCATATGCCAGAAAATCACTTATTAAAGCCACCAATTTATAAATCAACTTCCCAAGTCAGAAATCCTGGATAATGCATTAATCAAGCAGCATAATCTCTTCTTGATTGGATAGGGATGTTAATTGTATTGTTAAAGATCTGTAACCTGTGTCGTGGGGTAGATACTTTTTATTTTCAAATGAACTACACAGATGGAGCATGCATAACTAACATGCTTCTGCAATCTGGACCTAATGAGTCTCAGATAGTCAGATAATGAATGATATCCAGATAACTGAATACGGGAAGTGGTTATATGAATTAAGAAAAGAAATGCCCAGAATGCAGTCTCAGCAAATCTTTTCAAATTTACACACTGTACTTGATAAAAACCTTCTGTAAACAAAACTAAACTCTGACCACAACTTTTATGCGCATCTATGCACATATCACATTCCCACATCTGCAGTGTCAAGCAGTATCAGTACAGCTTTATTAATCGAGGCTATCTGTGTTTAAACAAATTATTTGCAGGAAAAAATAAAGGTCAATGTTAAAGTAACTAAAAAAATAACCTAAGTAATTTAACTGTGCTTTCTTGTGGCACTTAATCATCTCTATTGCTGCAATGCATTTCACTCCATTGGTGCAAAACCAGTATTTTAAATTGAACTAGTCAGGGCTTCATTTACACACTTGCCATTGTGTTACATAGAGGACATCTTTTCATACCGAATGCTGCCAAATACCAAATGGTGCCAAAGCATTCGGTTCCTCTGGAAGGTACATGGAAATGGTATGAAGCTGCGTTAGCGGAGGCTCAAGTTGGACACTGGAAAAGGTTCTTCACTGAGAGGGTGCTCGGTCACTGGAACAGGCTCCCCGGGAAAGCAGTCACGGCACCAAGCCTGTCAGAGTCCAAGGAGCATCTGGATGATGCTCTTAGCCATATGGTTTAGTTTCAGGTAGTCCTGCGAGAAGCAGGGAGTGTGACCTGATGATCCTTATGGGTCCCTTCCAACTGGAGACACACTGTAATACTTGATCTGAAATCAAATCCATAAAAATGGCCACGGCAACAACAAAAGCCCTCTAAGCAGAAACGAAGATGCCTTTTACCGTACCATACCATTTACAACTCTGAGGATGCAAATGCTCCATAGGACAGAGTAAAAATACATAGAGATTAGGAAAGCTGTACTGTGGTTTTGGCATTTTCCAATTGATCTTACCTCTCCCCACAGACCTTTTGTATGTTTTATATATCCCAGACACCACGCCTAAATTAGTTTATGCAAAGCCCGTACCGTGCTAAACCATTTTACTGTGTGGTATCACACACCAGGCCTAAATTATTCAGTCCTTGTGTTCTCATTACAGCAGAGTCCGTAGGCGGAAAGAAGGGAAACGAGAAGCAAAATAAATGCTCACTTGGGAAGCCTGCTGAGACTTTCCCAGGTCAGCAGCTCCTTAGGAAGAGTGGTTTTGGTCATTAACAGGGAGGTAGCATGGAAAAAAACCTCACTGCCAGATCCCACCCTCTCCCCTACCTTTTTTTATGCAGTACAAGGCTTTAAAATATATGGAAACTTGCATATACAGTCTTCCTAGCAATCATTCCTAAACAGCACTGTGACATCAAATTGCAAACACGTTTAGCTACCAAGAAAACTGCTACTCCAGTGACTCCTAATTCACCTGATTAGCCTTAAGGCCAAGGATATAATGCAGTAGTTTCCCCATTCCTGTCCTAAGCAGTGGTGTTATATACAGGCCATGAAAAATTAAACTGAGGCAGTAATGTAATGACAGTAGGGTGTTGGGGAGGAGTAAGAAAGAGGGAATGGAATTGGGAGGCATCCAGTTTTTAAATAAACAAGAGGTTTGATTTTCTAACCTTTTCAATAGATAACATCCATGTTCTTGAAGAATTTTTCTCCCTTAAAGTGTGTATGTAATTACATAAAACCGTCCTGACTGCTCAAATAAGAACAGATTATCTAACAGCCAGGTGACTAAGAGTAAAGGACCCAGGTTTTCCTCCTCACTTACCCCAGTGCAGCACACTGCGCCAAACCATGTTATCATCTATGAAAAATGGAAGAATCTTCAACATTTGCTCAAGCCTTAAGGCAAAAGTGTGAGTTATTACCCTCAACCAAAACCCTGGTCCATGCACCGACGGGATCGCCTGCTGTTTACTCGTCCCACTGTCCCATCGGAACGAAGCGGGAGAGGAAACCCGGCACAGGCTTGCAGACACATGCCTTTGAACCAAGCCAAGCAGCTCTCCCTTTGATTTCCATTCCACCGTGTGTCTGCGCTGTGCTGCTGGAAAAACAACACGTAACAAGACGGAGGCACAGCGTGGGATCCAGATGGGAATGCAGAGAGAAGCAAGAGGAATTCAGTAAAGCAATAGATAAGATGAAAGGTTTGACTAATCAGCAAGATTGATGATAAGCACCAGAAGGAAGTACCTTCTTGTGTGCAGCCTGCAGTGAGACACACTGCTCAGCTAATTATTGTTTAGGTCAACATGTCGGCCAAGAAAAGTACTTATATTTTGCTGTTTTGCACAATGGTTTTGGTCATTTGAAGCTCCCAGGCGAGAGGAATTTTCCTAGCAAAGGCAGCATTTATGACTGGGGAAAAATGGTTGTCTTTTGATTTGCAGATTCTTGAGAAATCATCAGTTATAAAAACACAGCAGAGAAACACTGAAGCTAAAGAAATCCTAACAGTGCAACTCCACTTTGCTAAGAGTCTTCTTATAACTGACGACATTTCTGATGACTAACACTGCCTGGAAAAGTATACAGAAAGCATCACTCTGCACAGTTCTTACTCAAAATTGCAAAACAGCAGCACAAAAACGTATAAAGTGGGGTAGATAGAGACAATGACCTTTAAATAGACTTTTCAGAGCTGAAAAAGTAAAAAAGGCAGCTTCAAATCTCAAGTAACACATACATGCTAATGATATGTATTCCATACTTCAATAAGGCTTTATCAAGACACAATTCTACACATTAAAAAGATTACAGTTATACAAAAGGAAAGGCTGCTATTGAACTAGAGAAATGTGCTGTACGTAAGAATTTCCTTACTGCCTTGGGGATAAAGCAAATGATAGCTTATGCATGTTGAGCATTTGCAGCATTGTATTAAAAATGCTAGTTGCAAGTATAAAGCTTTTAGAATTCTAAGACCTTCCATTTTCTATCCTTTAAAAGAAAATAACACTTGAAACTGAAATTTCTTGCGTGTTTTGATTGCAAAGGTAACTTGGGAGTAAGCAAATACTAAGGATGGAGGTGGCAATGAAAAATAGAGAGAAAGATGAGTTGTGCAAGAAAGTATTTTTTGTTAATCACAATTTTATGCACATTTCCATAAGAATCTCAGAAATTAGGTATCGCAAAAAATGTCATGTCTCTGTCAGATGAATATCATGGTTTATACTAAAAGCAAACATATCAAGAAAACGGTATCTATGTATTTCCTATAGCAATGCAACAGAACAGCTGGTAATACTGAGCCCCCCCCGCCCAAAGAAATTCAATAAATGATTCAAAACTGACTCTGTGTGACTGTATTTAGCAGGGATCTGGTCCCAGTCAGGGCTTTTGAGGCAACAGTGAACCAGACATCTAGGCTTAACAAGGGAAATCTCTCTGAAGCGTGTGATCCCCCTGTATACAAATAATGGGGTTCATTAACAGTTTGTTATTCCAAGTCTTTCGTTGCATAAAAAAATCCACAAGGCAGCAACCACGCAATTCAGAATGCTCCTTATTTTAAAGGCTGGTGGGTATTAAAAAGATGTTAGCACGTAGAAAATCACACGGGAATCCAGGGCTTAAAGTTACTATGTATACACTGTTTTCATCAGCATAGGCTGCTAAATGGATTTCTACAAATTCAATTACAATCAGCCATTTTACTGGGGTTTTTTTTTCCTCTACAACTTTATGTCTAATAACCCATGGCAAATTAAAAAGATTATTTAATGTAATGGTTTTAGTGCACAAACTAGGAAAATAAGTAAAAAAGTGCTTCTTGAAATAAACCTGTAATGCATAATCTCTGCTCACGGCAAGTTTATTTTTAACCATGCTCATTTCCAATAATGTAGTTAAAAGGAGGATAATGAATTGAACAACTACCACCTGATTGGCGAATTCTTTGAGCAAATTATGAAACTAGCTAAGAGATAAAATTCACAAATGTAAATTCACAGTAGCACTCATAATTTTACAGTGAAACAGCTGATTTCAGTCTATTCATTTGATGTAATCTATTTGTAAGGTGTCTAGTTAAACACAAGTGTGTTTTCACGATGGCCTTGCCCTGTTAGACTGAACAGCACTTTAATCTACATCTGTTTTTAAACTACTTGTACGGTCACTTTCAGTTTATGTACAGATATATGCTTCATACATGTATATATAGACTACTTTCTCCTTGAACAGAGTATCATCTCAGTGTGTGTGTAGCCTAGACCTTTTCCACTAAGACAACTAAAGTGAACAAACAGCAATGTCAGAAACACAGAATTTTAAGGTAACAGAAAAATACAAAGAAAAAAAAAATTCTGGTCTTGCTCTGGTCAGTTTTACCTTTGATTTCCCCACAGATCTCATGCATTTGTTTCAGTACCAAAATATTCTAAACTTTATATTTATTTCAGCCACATTCAAACATTAACCCTTTCTGTACTGCCTGTGCCCTGCTTCTTTCTCTTGTAGGAGAATACTGTATGTCTCAGTAGAAACCTCTATTGTTTATTTATAATACAATTAGAAGGGGGAGGCGCAAAGACCTAAAGAAATGCATCTGAAAATGGCAGGGCACAGCCCAGGTCTCTCCTATGGATGTGTCGTCTTCACTGCGAGACAGAAATGGTGAGAGATTTTACAACTCAATACTTTTTCAGTAGGCCTGCATCATCTTCAGGTGCTCCATTTCCTTACGTGGACGTAAACAGCAGGAAAGGGACTGGAGACACTGCCTAACAAGGTGGCAGAAGAGGACCTAATTAGTGCCTCTGTCTGCATCTCTGCACTGGGGTCCCATAATGTACAGTACTATCTAGTAACACCTGCCATAGAATCAGGAGTGGGTGGGAGTTCTTGCCCGGCACCCTCAGACTTTCTTGATGTGTGTTTTGGAGAGGCAAAGGGGACAGAGAGAGGCTGGAGTCCTTATTACACAAAAAGGATAAGGAAAGTTTAAATGCAATATAGGCCAACATATTTTTTCCCTAAGAGAGCTGGCAGAATTTCTGTGGCATTCATCTGCAAATATTCCTATTATGTTTTTCCTGGATTATTGAACAAAGACAAGAGCCAGCTGGGAAACAGGCACCTAAAGCTTTTCTTCCCCATAGCAAAAATGCACGCAGAGTTACAGGCAAATTAGGCTGCACTTTTTTCTTTCCAGGTATAATCCTTCCCTCTCACAGCTTCTTCAAGAGAGCCTTGCATATCTGTCTGCAGCGTGAACAACTGTTAGAAAAACAATTATGCTTTCCATCAGAGAGCATACTTTTTAACTTCTGCTTTAAAAATCACGTAGGATAACAACTCTAAGGTAATTAAGCCTGGCAGTTCATAATTGAATTGCTAGAAGACAAATTGTCACAGCTCCTCAAAACTCTCATTTCAGCCTATTTTAACATAACAAAGATACTCGAGACATGAGCTATACTACAAAGTTCAGTAGGTTACACTTTCAATTTTTTAAACCAATAAGCTCTATTGATAAGAATTTGAATGCAAATCCAGCTGTAACCCCAACAAAGACGCTTTCTGCTGAAGTATTTCTATCCCCACCTCCAGAAGTAGCTGTGGCAGCACAAACGCTTTCCTGCCAATATAAATGCGTGCAGGTTCCCTGCTTTAACTACGCTCCAATCGAGTTAAGTGCTAAAATTTTCCAGGCTTAGCGACACCAATATTTTACTTCATGGTAGCTGATCCATCATCATAGCTGTCGGTGTGCACGCTCTTAGCCCGTGGCAAAGGCAGGATAATTTGAGTTGGTTTGCCTTGCTTCACTGAAAACTAAGATGACTCAAATTACTTTGAATTTGCTTCAGGCGAAGCTCGCACACACGGACAGCTACAATGGATCAACCCACGTGCAGGAAAAGATCAGTGGGGCTAAGGCCAGTGCTGAAATGGAGCACAAGTCCGTTTTTTTGTTTCCCTTGGCACTTAACACAACAAGGGCCAAACCTAACTGGAGCCTTTGAGAGCTGCAACACGAGTGACCGGACGAGTGAAAAAAACAGCTCAAAAGCTCCTACATGTTGCAGCATCTTCAAGAGCCATGTTAGCCACAGAGTAACGTGAACACAGAAATGAAGACCTGGACAGAATTACAGTTATCTCTGCTCCCAACTACTCCAGGTCTGCCTGCTTTGCTTATCCTCCTTTTTCGTGCATCATCTTGTCCTTTCCTAACCTGTTCCCACCTCAGTCCTGTGCAGCTATAACTCCCTGCTTTAGCATTCTCAGTGAGCCTTCTTAATAACAGTAAGTCTTCAAGATATGCCCATCAATAGTACCTGCAGGACCTGCATACTTTACACTGTACACTGAATTATGGTATTATTTACCTTTTCCATCTGCAGTAAGCAAAACCACAGTGAATAGTATCTTACTTAGAAGCCATGGCCTGACACTAACTCCTTTGGTTAGCTTCTCTCATTTTTCCATCAGTTCATCTGAGAGTCCTCAATTTAAACCCAAATTTTAATTTATCGTTCATGTAGGTGCCTGTCACTTTTAAACCACTAAAATCCAAATACTACTGCAAGCCCACCACTAATTACAATCCTATTTAAAACAATGAACACGTGCGTATTATCCATCACTAAAATACATCTCTATTTCCAGTGAAGTATTACTGGTCCACATCACAACGAGACTCTTACAAATGAAACTATTAGGATAAAAAATTAAAAGGATGCAACTAACTACCAGTGATTATCTGGTCATCTGACACTACTGCGTATGTTCTTTGGTATCTCCTCGAACAGTACGTATTCCACAGCGTATATGAAGGCAACTGCATCATAATCTGTATCACTTCTGATAGTATTCCTTATTAATTGAGAATAGGTGGGAATATAAATTGTACATATCTATGTAAGTTCCGTAGAGAAATCTGGTCTTGTCCGACTGCGCAGGAAACTGTCAATGCCATTAGAAATTCTCCTTGAAAACTGACACTGCAGAATGTGTCAGTAGTTTCTGATGATGTCAGATGAGAAACTGCAGCAACAGCTACGAGCAGGGTAGTGCTCCCTCGAGATGCCAACTTTGGCTAGTTGTACTGAAACGCTGCAAGAATGTTTCTGCAATTGAGATTACTGAAATGTAATACCTCTTTCTGAAAACTTTACTGCACACAATTTATCAAGCCAAAGCTACGGATTCCAGGAAGAAAGGACCATCTGTTTTTCTTCGGGCTCCTTTTTTTTAAGGCTTACCTTTAATCAATTTAAAGTTGTTCATACACTGGAATGCAAAGGATTAAGAAATTAAGAACTAGATAGGTGACACAATTCTTCTCCTTGAAATACTCACTCCCTGATTTTAATTATAATTAACTAGAAAATAACTGCCTGCTTGTAATACAGGCTCATTAAATCTGATACCTTTACACTTTTAACCTACAAAGGGGGCAACAAGGACTCCGGATCTATTTGCCTTCCAAACTTTGCTATTCACCTACCATATATACCTCTTGGATCAGCATAAGCTCTCATAGACCTATTTTTACACCCCAACTGGGATAGTACTGATAACAACAAAGGTGCAATGCTTAATACTCACAATGTTTTCAGCAACATGGGAATTAAAGGGTTGTAAAACCTCATCTTACACATAATCTTTAATGAAATGCTTGTAAAAAAATCCTTTGGAAGATCAGAAAAAAAACGTGCCGAAAGCGATACAGTATATTCATTCAAATATTCAAAATCACCACTAAAGATTTATTAGAAGTTACATTTAGTCCATATATCATTAGTTCCATGATCCTCTACTTTTGACTCTATACAACTAAAAAATACAAATATATGAAAAGATGAAGCAGAAACACATGATGAAAGTATCTGTTTTAATTTCCACAAATACTATACCTCAAGTGATCAGCACTTAAACCATCATCTATAGACACAGTTCACTGAAACTGCGCAGTTTGTTGATTTCCAAGTTAGCTTCTTGCCTTCACAAGCTCATAAAATAAACAAAACTTTTATGTGAAACCACCAGACACAATTTAACAAAAACGAAACCAACAAAAGTGACAAACACCTATTAAAAATCATAACACTGCAGGGCTATTAGAGATAAGTAGGAGAAATACTCCTCTTACTGATCAGATTCAGCGTTGTCCACTTTGGAGACTATTTTCTGCTGTATCACACCACCACCAAACTTCACACAGACTGATGACGAAATCTTTTCCTTCAATCTGAATTTCATCCAAGAGTCTCACTTGCCACCTCTCCCCTAATCTCACAGCTGTACAGAATACTTTGTTTTTGCAAGAATCTGCCACTCAAAACACAGGCTGTCTCAACATACAGACATACTTCTAAGGCCTCTTTTCAGATACACGATGGCAGAATAGAAGCTGAACACTTACAATTTGAGGGTATCAAATTATGGCTTGAGTGAAGGACATGGTTTAGCTGGATTCCTCTCCTATGACTAAGAACGCAACATTAACAGTCTACTAAAAAATAAGCTAAAATTCACAATGTTGCAATCAAAGTACTCAAAGCCCATATATTGTGGAGGGTGCTTAGGGATCTGACCTATAAATAGTGGTTTATAACACCACAGATCCAGGCACCCAATCTACTACCAGGAATTGTCATCCTGTAACACAAACAACAGGAGTAAACACCTGCCTGTGCCACCTCTACCATCACAGCCCACAAAGTGGAGTACGAGCCCAGAATTCCATTAGTGGCTTAAGCTACTGTGTCAGACTACGAACAAAATGGCACCGTGGTCTGCTAATGCTGACCTGCCACAGCTCCATCTGCCCGAGCCTACTCACCAAATCTGCTGGATGTGCTCAGTTTATGCACAGAACTGAGAACTGGGGGGGGAGGGGAGGGGAAAATAATCAATCAAACTCTAAAAAACCTCCTGACACCCTTTCAGGAACCAAATTTTGCCAGCCATAACACAGCAGCTAAGCCTCCTGTGCTGACCTTCAAATTTTCTTGAAGGCATTAACAAGCATACATACAAATGTTTTGTTACCAAAAAAAAAAAAAAAGCTACTTTTGAAGAGAAACCTATGCATCTTCCAGACTATGCTCCTGATTCCATCTTCCATCACTGCTTTAAAAACTTGTATTTGCAGCTGATTCAAAGATTTCAAAACATCCCTGCTTTATTGTGAAGATAAAACATTTATCTAAATACGTATTTTCTCATTTCCTGGAACACTGAAGAGATGTCTTTTGTCAAGAAAAATTGACCTTAACGGTTGACCGTTAGGGAAAAAAGCATGTTACCTAGCTGCAGCTCTTACTTCAGAGGACTAAAGGCTCAGCAAGTCAATGCAGTAACAGCACAACAGTATGAGAGTTCCTCTGTATGGAATCCTGCCAAAATTATCAGTTCAGATAAATGGCCTGACAAAAGGGAACCATAAATAAGGTTACTCTTTCAACATCATAAAGTTGACGCGTATCCTGCCCAAGCTAGTTTTGTATAAAACAGCAAATAAATCTAAGAGATAAATAAAATGCAGAGATGCTTTTATTTCAGATAAGTCTGCCTATTTATTCAGAAACCATTTGTGCAACAATTTTTGACCTATCTGAAATGATATTCTCTGAATATGTGCAACTCAGATCAGTTTCCAACTTACATCACCATAAATACTGATTATTTCACATCCTGTAGAGCATATTTTGCGTAACCAAGTTCAATTTAAAACTACAGTTATTAAAATGAACCATCAACTTTGCAACTGCCTACAGTTTTTTTTCTTTCTTTCTTTTTTTTTTTAATCTTTATAATAGTATAAATTGGCTAATGAAGAAAGAAGCATGATGAGAGCATTTGCAATGTGGGGTGAGACAGTAACAAAAACGAAGGGCTGAAAGAGACTTTGAAAAGACTTGTAAGATATGTTTTCATAATTTTGAAAAATACTTTCAGTATGTAAAGCAGAAATATTTACACCTATAAGCAACAGCAGCACATGTAATATCTTTAAAAAGAAATGCTTAAGCATGTAGTCCCGGCACCCTCCAGGAGATTTATGGCTTAATCACTGATCATGCCACATATTTTACACTTGAAAAAAATTCTGCAATAGAATTTAATCCTATGTCATTTAACAAGGTATGAACAATGCTGGGCAAAATTCAAACACATTTTCCTTTCAAATCAAAAGGTTTAGTGACCTACCAAATCCCGGAATGTTTTTGAGACTGGATTTGAGACAGATTTTTTCAAGTCTGAGGTAGCTGTATCGCAGCAGGCAGTTCCACAGGAACATCCAGTCCATTCGTGTGCGATGGTTCATGATAATGACACTCCTTTCTCCAGGAACAAATCCATCGCCAGTGACAACCACCTTGGCACCAAACACCATCTCCAGCAAGGCCTAGAAATAATATCTCTATATTATGGCTTTACTCCCAGAAGAAAAGCATCAGTCCATTAGCAATAAAAATTAATTTGAATGATATCATTTCACTTGTTCACTCACATTATCATTGGTAAACGAATTTCTGACTGTTTTTCTAATAAAGCAGCTAGCTTTTCCACAGTAACACTCAGCTGTTTAATGGAAAAGGAAACAACAATTAAATAGCACTTCCTAAAAAGCACTCTCTTACAATGTCCAACATTAAATTTACTTTTCCCCTGTTTTTCCCAGAATACTATCACACAGGACTAAAAGTAAGGGAATCAGTATGGATTACAATGTGGTAGGTAAAAATCTAAGGACAGACTGGCTGCACAAATAATCTATTGCTCAATACTGTCAGGGCTGGGAAGGCATTAGAAGCTGCCTTACTTTCTGCTTGGTCCAAACGGTCAACAAGTTTGTGCTTGACTTCCAGCTGCAAAAATGGCTGGAACCTACTGGCAGAAAGAGCAGCTGAAAGAAACCCCAAATAAGCTTGATATAGAAGTATTAGTACCACTGCACTATAAGTGGTACTCCACTTATAAAACATGCTTCTGGTTTCACCCACTACGTGGCTCTGAAGGATCAAGTTATAAACCATAGGCTGGTGGTTTATCAAAAGAAAAAGGCAAGAACAAGAGCTACACAGTAAATTTAAGAGGGCCTGGTTTCCTAACCTGGACAGCTGTACCATAAACCTATAACTAGGCTAGTTGTATGTAAATCAGAGCCTGTCATGGCATGCTCTGGCCATGTTCACATCACTGAAGTCTCTCAAACTGCAGAACAAGGTGGCCACATACAAGTTGCCCATAGAAAATGGTTTCTGACCCATGACCATGGCCACATCATGCAAGGAAGCATATGGAAGAGCGCTGGTTGGTTACAGCAAACGACCAGGACCAGGCAAATAATTCAGATAAATGGATGACTGAACACTAGTGCCTTGCAACCTTTTAATACCTAGTGGAAACACAGTGGAAAGGTAAAAAATCCAAAGAAACAGAGGTAGACAATAGATACTACCTAGAGGTATGACTTAAGACCCTGAGGTTAGAGCCTCTGGCAGGACACTGTCCAACCTCGTAAGCACAGAAAAAGCAGCCACGAAACACGATAGGACATCTATAGGAATAAAATTTACAATTGGTCTTAGCATAAAAAAATGGAAGCACTTCAAATTACCTGCTTAATTTATCTTGCCCATTCTTACTACAGAAAAACAGAAAAAAAGGGCAAAGTCTGGGGATTTAAACAGAGCTCTAGGAAGTAAAACGACTTTCTGTTCTGCTCATATTTCTGCCACCTCTGTGTCACAGAACCTCAAAGAATACAAACCTAAGTACCTGCTTCTCCTGACTCAGAACAGAGTAGTGTAAGGGCAGAAAACCAATGCAGACAAGGTCTGAGCCTCAGAAAGGCTGGGTGCAAAATATTTTTTTTCCCCTTTCCCTGAACCTAAATCCTCAAGATTCTTACAGGACAGAATTCTTTTCACAAAAATATTCAAATTATTTTGTTTTAGGCCCAGTGTGGACTGAAATCAACCTTCTAGTCTGCAAAAGTTATCACAAACTAGTTTTAATAATCAAGAATTATAAAGCCCAGGCAGCTACCCAAACGAAAGACCAGCATTTGATTTTGGGGAGTTTGTAATTTTAGAATAATTGGGAGAGAGGCAGAAAGGGTGGATTTTGTGACACTATCAGTACTCTACTAAATTTCAACACGGCAAGAAGCAACAATTCCTCTACTTCCTTTACTAGTAATTATTTCTTCTCTCGTAATTTCATTGCATTTAGTAATGATGAAAAGGACAAAAGTTTTAGAACAACTCACACCCCTTTAAAGCATGCAAGACAGAAACAGAGAAAGCAGAAACTATTGGATATGTGATATATACCTTCATGCCACAACATATGCATTC
>NW_010246925.1:29598-61720 GCF_000690775.1 Eurypyga helias
ACTTCAGAAAAAGCTAAATCTTTATAGGGATAGAGGAACAATGTCCCTTGTTCTTTAGAGAACGGATGAAGAGACAGATCCCATTCATATTGCACTTCCTCAGGAACAATTCAGGGAAAAGCTTTGTTACTGATTTCCATACGCCTACAGCTATAAAGTTGATGCAGTGTGTAAGTCAGCAAGACATCATTCTAGGGGAAGTAGTTCTTTTTCACCTGAAATCATTTGTCTCTAATTCAACTACAAGGACTAAATTCTAAAAGGATTAAGTAAGAGAACAGTGAAGGTCAGCAATAATGTACCAGACAATGAATAATTTTCCTAATTAGATAGTTGGATCACAGTCGAAAGGAAGAGTTTATAAGACAACTCATTTAGGAAGTTTGTAATTTAAAAAATTCAACTTAATTACTTATGACTGCTTCACCTACTCTTCTCTGATCAGCATCGAACTGACACTGGGTGGAGATGTCATGAAAAGGCACAATTAAGTGCAATTAAGACGTGGCATTAGCTTATATGTAAGCTGTGGAAGAAGACAGGGGACTGTAGGCAGGCTCACAATCTGCAACACTGAGTTAAAACCGAAGTCTCCACAGAGTATATTAAGGCCGGTACAGATGAAAGCATAAAAAAACCTCTTTAACAAAAAATAGAAGCGTTAGTGAGTAAACTAAATCATGGGATTACAAACATCTGCCCAGAACCTGGCTCAAACTGCAACTTACCACTGGGAGCGTGAGCCAAGTAGCCACAACACAATCGGTGATCCAGCGATACCAGGCCGGTGACATAAACATCAAAGGTAGAAAAGGACCGAGCATGAATATACTTCCAAAAAAACTTCCCAAGAATAGTGCAAGTACAAAGTATACGCCTTTCCATGACACCATGGCTCTGAAAGAGAAAGTTGGCATTATGTCAGAGAGATAAACTGAACGTAATTACATAACTCAAGTCCGTAAGTCCGGTTTGAGGTAATATTCCTCCTTTTTTTCCCATGGCTAACAACACATGATGACATTACCTTCTACCTCACAAGCAGCAGTAAGAACGACTTTATAAACACAGTGATTTGCAATGCGCACTGGGATATTAAAGGGGATCATGGAAGTATCAGCTACATCATAATTTCCTCCACTTACTACAATACGTAGTTCCACTCTAAGATCTGCAGCAAGCTGTTTTTATTACACAAAGGTATGAAGAGCTGTATAACAGAACACCTGTTATATTAAACTTCTCAGTCATTATCTGTGTTGTTGACAAGGTACTAATGTTAGCATTTTCTGAAGGCAGGGAACTTTGCTTTTCTATTTCTTGACCGTTTTTCCTTGCTAAACCCAGTGTTGCAGAAACTCATCTCCCGCCTCTAACAAGGGTCTACGTGCAACCTCCTTCAGAAACCACTCAAACCTCGCGAGACGGAGCAGCCGTTTCAAACACCATTTCCCTTTTCATCACAACAGGGCAGGCAAGCAGCGGCCGAAACCTCCTGACTCACACCGGCCTTGTGGCTTTTTGAAGTCTGCTGTACTTCAACTGTCCTCATCAGTTATTTTCCAGCTTATTCCACCAAAAAGCTAAGAGCCTTTGGTTTTTAAGACAGTAGTCTAGACTTGACATATTTCAGTGTCTGTGCTATCAGCTAGACCCCCTTATTATAAATTGAAATGTACAGTGCACGCAGCTTCTTAATGCATTACAGCAGAACACTCAGCAATCCTCCGAGCATTTGTAATAGCTACAAGCTTTCACAATTGAGCAACTACTACCAGCTATGACAAAGCAAATGTGGAAATATCAATTCTCTAAATTAGGGCCTAAAAATAGACTGTTTTCATCTATTTAGGACTCAAGCAACTGTTTATAAAATCAAAGGTTAAGTAGAAGTCACATTTCAGTCTCTTTACCGAATTCCTTTTTTGACAGGCTATTTTAAAAACTGTAAGAGCTCAGATAGACAGGACTTCAGGACAAGAAAAACAGGAAGTTAGTGGGTTTAATTTTAAAATGAGCAATGGAAAACTAATCCATTAGGCCTTGTGTACTGTAACACATACAATTTATCTCAGCCATGTTTTGTACGACATCCACAGCAATACCATTTGCACAGCAAACTATTCAAAAGTCACGAAGTGGCAACGCTAGTGCTGCTAGCACACAAATTCGCTTCTGCTACTGCATGTTGACAAGTAAGAAAGTAGCTCTATTTTGAGATACTTTTAGGTTTAAACAGTTGTCTAAACAGTACATATTTGGAGGAAGGCCAAGAAGAGACAATGCACATCGGTTAATGTAAGAAGGATATAGGAAGCTGTGTTCAGGCCCGCTTCTGCAGGATAGCAAAAAAAGTAGCACTAAACACAAACATTTGTTGACAGCTATATCTGAAAGGTTTTAACACAACAGAATCTGAATTCAAACACACATTATTTACATCCTGCCCTCTCTTTCCTGCCAAAAGCAGGAAATAAATAGCCAGCTGTCCACGCATGCACGCGCTAACTAGGACCAAATTTGACAAATCAAGGGACCCTTGAAGAGCACTGCACTGAAGAAACAATGCACCAACTGGCTTCTTGCAATTGTTACTGCAAACCTGTGCAGGGAAAGCCTGAAATAAAGGTAGCAGATGTCAAAAGAAAAAACCCAGAGAAGGACAGAAACAACAGAAAGGGCAGAGAAAAGCATTAGTTGCAGCAGGACTAGATGAAAAGGTCTTCTCCTGAAATACCAAGGACTAAGACCTACAGCGAAAGGTAGCAGAAAGGATGACAATTCCACGTGCTCGATCTAATCAAGTTTTTTTTGTTGGGTTTTTTTTTTTTGGAGGAACACACACAGCAAACCAACTGGAAACATCTAGGTACAGCTTTCAGATGGGTAAAACCCACTAGAAGACACAGAACGTGAGTTATGTTTAACTTCAGCCAGCTACTCCGGTCCTCTGCGAGGCCACCGGCCATCGAGTCAGACACAGTGACGTCCGCCAGACAGGCATCCTGGCTCCAAAAGGCTGTTGGACAGCACAGAGGCACACCTTACAGTTCCAAACACTTGACTACTGCGCGCAGGTAACCACAGAGTTAACTACAGAGAGAAGACATCACGCTGTCATCCTCCCAGACTCTTCGGAAAGCAATGTAGGTCACTTATTTACAAGGCTGAGCTTTTCACAGTTTACACTGGTTCTTCCCTCCAATTATAGCACTAAGCCAAATATTTAAGAAAAAAGTCTGTTCTATAGTTTATGTGAAAGACTGTCTTGTAAACTTTCTTTTTGTTTGTGGTTTTTTTTTTAAAGGTATGTGAGCTATGAAAAGACCTGAGTTCTGAAGTTTCTCTTCTTCAACCTGCACCCCAGCAGTATTTTCTTTAATATTAGAGTATATAAAGTTATAGTGCATTCCGCTGGGTTAAACACTGCTGTGTTTACTTCTAGACCCAACATGTACGTTTTTAATCTATGACATTTATCTCTCTTGCAGCCACATTTTTAATGTGTGATACCTACCATCATATCTTGCTTATTGCTTATGTATGATACATTATATAATCTTCACACATGCATTTATCAAGAATTATGGACAGACTGTCTCGGAATTACCTCCACCACAATAAAGCACATACCATGCAACAGGTATGAGAAGAGAAAACTCCCTCTTAATGAATTTTAACAAAACTGCAAAATAGGAAGCCCATGATAACTTGAAGAACTTAGAGCTGAGAGTAACCATCCAGCTGGCCTTCTGAAAACAGTGCTCAGCAAGCTCACTTTAGTAACAAGGTGAAATTGTTAACACACTCAACACATTTTCATTTGTGGGTTCACGTGGTGGAGTTACAGCTCGGACAATAGGTTACATGATTTAAAAATGCATCTGCCTATGCATGTCAGCTGACAAACATTTACACACACTCTCCTTTTAGCCAGTGGATGGGTATTCAGCACACAAGCTGCTGGGCGTGGTGGCTGCCAACAGCACATGCTCCCGGCCAGCCAGCAAAAGCGTTGCTGTGTGCGTGTTTAGAGCCGGGAGGGCAGAGAGGAGGCTGAAGCCCCAAGGTGGATGTGACACGCTTGCCAGACGCGGAGCCCTGCTGAAGCGGTATGCCCTCTCTAACTCCAGCCATGCCGCAGGGCGCCAGCTCCAGCACCTCCAGCACAATTTGGAAATTGTACGGCTCTGGTCAGAGAGAGGCTAAAATAATTACTCACAGCTTGGTTTCATACTAAAGCTCCAGTGGAGTTTGGGAACTGCCCTGTCCCTGAAGCAGTACAGTGTGTTCACACAGTGCTGCCACTTGCCTAACAAACCCTCTTTTTTGAGCTGTCTTTGCTCAGCTCTTTATCCTCACCTTTTCCCCCTTTCCCAATAGGAACCCCTCTCCCAGCCCCGCAGCCCACATCTGCCATCCCATACACACCCTATTTCCCCCCTGCCCCCCTTGCAATACCAGCCTGTTTGGGCAGGTGAAGAGCCGCCGTAGTCTCTGCTGAGAAGGAAAGCCGTAACACCGAGGGCTGCAGGCTCAGCTCTCGAGTCCTGCTTGGCCAAGCCAGACTCTGCACACTGGTGTCAATGTGTGGGCACGACCAGAGTTGCTGTACCCAGTTTACCACTGTGTCAGTCACCCGAGAAATTCCCACACCCCCACTACCAAAGACAACTGGGAATTGACTCTGTTATCACCCTTCTGCTTCTCTCAGCCCCTTAAACACCTAGCTCAGAAACAAAGCATCCTCAGAGATACGTCAGCCATCCCAAATCTAATATATGCAATTCAACAAGAGAAGCAACAGCTACAAATCAGTGCAAAATACATGCCTGCAACTTCAAACACGATTAAAAAAACCCAGCCAAATAATCTCAAAGCAAAAGGAATACTTGATGAGGACCTGAAAAATGAAATATGAAAAATCTCAAAGAAAATCGCATCTGATTCATGTCAGAGATGAGACACAAGGTGTACTAGAGGGTTCGATTCATCTGAGTAACGGAACCCAAGCATTTTCAAGTAAAGATGTATTCCTTTAGTGCTGCTGACAACTATCTCTTCCTAATGCAGCAATCACTCTCGACACTGGATTTAGCATGTATTACAGCCTTTATGCATCTTAAAGCCACTTTCCATGTGTTGTGTAGGTCAGAACTGTGGGGAGACAGGCAAACTAAGATTCAGGCTGAAAGCTGCAAGCAGTGGGAAAGACAGCGCCCTCATACTGGGCTTGTAGTTCTTCATCTATGTTGTGGCAGAACTCCAAGTTATTGGGGTACTGTACTTCCCATGTTCTCGTTGCCATAGCAGAAGGAAAACATGCTCTGTCTCCAGGTAACCAGAAACAGTCATTCTTAAAATACAATTTCTGTTTTATATTTCAGTTATTTTTTAAAAATCTTGGCTACAGTGGGACAAATTACATTCCAAAACAGTTGCATTTTTGTCATCTTCATCTTTAGTAGAATATTTTCTTGAAATTATTTCAATATTCTATGCAAACAAAGTGTTTGTGTACTAACATAAAGCAGAGGCACCTTCCTGTCATTGGATTTTGGCTTGTTTTGCTTATCATCTACATGCTTCTATTCAAGGTACAGCTGGAATGACAGACAAACCACAGCTTGTCACAATGATGATTTCCAAAGGTTTTAAACAGTCTATTCTCTACAACAAAAATAGTTTTTCCTTCACAACTGCTTCTATGGTTTGTAAGTGGGAAAAGGATGCAAAATAAGTTTATCTGGTAAGAAATATAAAAGTTCTAAAAATTAAAGGTCTAGAAGTTTCCCAGTAGTCAAAACTCACCACACGCTTCACGTTCCCTTAACGGTTCCTGTCTGAAGTTCTTGTACAAACAGGTGAATTCATATTCCAGGTTCAGTGTAAAACAGGATTTATCCTACAGTATGGAATTAAGCAATATTACCTGACAAACAGAGCCAGCTGCCTGATAGCTAGAGAGATTTTTAAGCACTTAGTATCATGCAGTCAGCAAATCAGGTTTTATTACACTACTGAAAAAATAAAGAAATGTCCTTTGGTGCCAATAAAACAACATACCGGTCAGTATGTTTCCATTCAATCAGCACTGGCAATAAAACTGTTCATTAGGCTTCAAGAACTGAATGGGGAATGCTAACCACCGGGTTTAATTCGTCTTCCAGTCATTTACCAGTGGAGAAGGTAAACGTTCTCTTCAATTAAAATCAAGTAGAAACTCACACAGACAGTCAATGATGCCTTTTCTCTAACAGTGCTGCACAAGAAAGCGGGCAGTTAACTGCCAACTGACTTAATTTAGTTCTGCATTTCCTCTAAGCACAACAAATGAAAGAGCTGAGCTGGAAATTCCAGCTCCCATATTCAATTCTGCATTCTGAAACATAATTTCCAAGTCAGAAGACACAATTTTCATAACAATTTTTAAAAGCTTTCATCTGGGTGAATTAAACTGGACTTGAAGGAGGTGGGCAAGAAGGGATCAAAGACTGCCAACTTCCCAGGTGTCCATTAAACAAGCCAACAAATGGACAACCCAAACTTTCACTTGTTCACTAGTTTTTAAGGTTACTAACCAAAAATCATCTAGACAGGAGGGCAGGCAGCTGGCCAATCCTTCCCAGCTTGTGAGGCAAATAACGCAGGGGTCTCGACAACCACCGAGCAGGTGTCCAAGTGACAAAACATCAGCCAGGCAAAGTTTCAGTGGAAATGACGCATCCCAGCAGAACATTTCAAGTCCAACAAATCACCAGGCTTTTATGTTTGAGCATTTTATGGGGGGTTTTTTCCCCACTACATTTCAAAGGAAATCTTTACCTATTCTTCCACTCAGAGCAAGACACGAGTTTCTATGTAGCAGCGTATTTTAAAGAGAAAATTGCTTACAGCAAACTTCTGTAGACTGACTCAACTCTATTTCCAGATCTACAACTTACCCCATCTCTTTGATCATGGAACTTTTCACTTGTGCTTCAGCTAAAAGAACTGCAGAAATACCAGAGATGATACGGGAAGCAATCACAGGAAGAAGCTGAATTACTAATTGCACAGATATCCACTCTAATCGGTAGCCCACATGATACAGGCAAGGAGCTCCATCAGTCTCCACAGAACTCTTTAGGAACTACATTTTAGTTCCGATCCTTCTCTCTGGGGCACTTTAGTGTTTTAAGGAACATACAGATATGGCACAGATCACTACCACAGAAAAACCATGTGAAGAAACAGGCATTTGATTAAATCTACTTCCCTTTTATTCAGTTCTTTTTATTTAAAAACCTCCAAGAAATTTAACACGTGTCCAAAAAATAATAGAGGATAGGGCAATAAATAATAATCATCATCACAAACCACATCTCTGTTCTTCTCTAAATGTACAGCAGATATTAGCTTACACATGCAGAAAATAAAAAGCACAATACTTAATGAGTAATTTCCGTAAATATTACCAATAAAATATTATTATTGCTGCATCTTACAATTTATTATCTCTTATTTGCCAAGCCTTAATCTGACTATTATAACTCAATAAAAAAATGTAATAGAATATTTAATTTGCCTTTCCAACTAATTGTGTCTTTCCAAATGCAAAAAATCTGGCTGAGTTTCTTTGCAGTACAGCCTTTAGATACTGTAAGCAGATAATTCAGTCAGGGTATAGACATCAAATCAAACCGGTGCTGTTTCACTCTTGTTTACCTGTACTCTTTCCACTGTTGCTCCAGACAACCATTAGACCAATAAAGCTTGAATGAGAGCATCAGCTAAGGTATCTTAAAATAATTTGTAAGAGGCTATCAAGCAACAGCCACAGCTGCTTCCTAAAAAAAATAAGAATAATGATTTATGGAAAAGTAGCTTGCTTTTATTCCTTACTGTATTCAGAAAGTCTAGATGAATTGACAAATGTGAGCTGTTGTAGGAAGAACTGCACAAGAGCTTTTTCTACCAAAAGCTACCTCATTTTTTATCATTCATATTGCATAGACACAAATAATTTGGAATTACTTTTTCATGTCTTTCCATGCATATAGTTGTTCTCGATACCATATTCTTCAACTTACTGTGGCCCCACAAGCCTGTATTAAACAGCAACTATATAAAAAAAGTGTCCTGGCTGATAAGTCATCAAAAACAGGTTTGGCAGATGAAGAACAGCTGTATTCCCCCCATCCCCTTCATCCCATCTTTAAATAAAACCAAAAAACCCATAACCTTGCAACAAACACGGAGAAGTAGTCAGTTCTGGAGTTTTATTAGGTATATTATGCAAAACCTTCAGGTTAGCTCTAGACCCAGCCTACTTTACAAAAAAATCTACTTGTGGTCAACAGCTGGCATATCCAAGTCCTCCGGTTTTAAATGTCTACAACAGACCAAAAACCTGACCAACCTAGATAGCAAATCCAAGTGAAAATTATGAAAAACTGATAAAACGTCCCACTTTGCAATTGGAGGTGTTACAAACAAACCTATAAAGCAATTTCCCGCCCCCCGCATAAGAGCATCCCAACGCTTTAGGTTCACAGCTATTCCTGGTGGGGAGGGGTGGCATTTATAATGTCAGCAGTACTCATTTTGCAATAAAATCCCCAGCTGGGGAGCAGAAATCACTGTCTCCATGCTGAAGAACAGTTACTCAAAGACAAAACCAGTGGCGTGTTGAACGGAGTACCTTAAAATTTATGCCACTGGCACTGAACCAAAATCACTCCCTGAGAACAGTGAAAGCGCTTGAAGGTATGGATACGCACTGCAACAGATCCTGAACGTACAAAAATTTTAAAATGCTGAATTTCCAAGGTTCTAAACACATTGCTGTGTTCACCATTTCCAAGATAAACTCTTTTCTCAGAGTACTTGCATCACAGTAACTTACCCTTCTGCGTACGGCTACATCCATGAAACTTAGAATGGCTTCTCTACGCCCATCAAGACATAATTTCTCATCGGGTTAACAACTCAGAAGAAATTCAGGAGACGTGCATGAACAAAATTCAAACAGCCTGTTAACACAGCAGGCTATGAAAACCACCGACCATCACTAGGATAGTAACAGCGTGACAGAAAACTTGTGCTCAGACTATTCTCAAGAGTGCCGTTCTGATAACATAAAGGGGGATGTAAAGGCAGACTTTCAGGGGCCTTCAGCAAGCTACCCAGCTTGCAGAATGTTCCAGTGAGAGCTTTGTATCGGTGACCATCCTTTACAAAAACCCCTCTTGGTTTTAGAACAGAATACATTAATGCAAATAATTCCTTCCTGTCCAGTTATAACATTTGCTTTAACCAAAGCAGCTAAGCACCTTCTTTTTTTTTTTTTAATATCTTTTATGCTATGACAGATCTCACCCGTACTACAACAACAACTGCTAAACTACTTTATTCCTTTCTTCGTTACATGCTATACAAGTGCAGCAGGCCCCACGCTAAAAATCCCTAAACTAAACCAGCAAACTTACTGAAGCCAGCGAGTCTCCACCTAGAACCACCTGCATGATCAGACTGTGGATTTTATCTACTCTCAGAATTGAGGGCTGAGAAGAAAAACTAGAGACATATCTTCATTTTCCTACCATGTAAGACATTATGGCTAAGCAGTACTTATAAAAGAGATGGGAGAATAGTGCCTACAGCCAAATTTATGTCACTACTTTATTTTTTTAAAATAATAATAAAGATAAATTGCTATTATCAATTGTATATAACTATGCCAAGCCTTGGAGTCTGTGCAACTGCCTCAGGCTTCTTAAAATATATTTCCAAGGCAAATATCAAAGAGAAAAATATTTGCAAATAATGTTTAAAATGTCCTAGCCACTTAATTGGAAAATTCCACACTTTAGAGAACTTGAAATTTCACAGAGCTGCCTTTGTATCAGGAGTACACAGCACTTTGAAGCATACGTTAACACATCAGCAAATATCACATGTCTATAACAACTTTAAAAGCCACGTGAACTGTAGTTTTCTAATGAGTTATGCTTACAAGCTGGCTGTTCTCCAAAGTAAGCATAGTAGAAACAATAGATGGGTTACCTTACAGGCTTAGAAGGAAAAGAGAGAAAATGCAATAGTTCTGCAGAAAATTGACAGATGTTTCATTCCCACTAGAAGCAGCAGGAACAGTTTATCTGCATTTGTTCCATTTCTGGACATGAAATCCTGCTCTCAGTCTCTTACGTTTGGGTGAAGATGGAACACCCAAAGCAGTACAGTCAAACCCCACACATTGCCAAACTACCGTCTCACTACTGACTAATCATATTTCTGCTTCAAGACCGCACAGTGAGAGATGAAGTTCTGCTGGGCTTTTCAGAGTGTTGTAGAGAACAGTCTTCAAACCTTGTTTGCGTAACTAGTCAGTAGGATCAGTCAACAGCATATCTGGGTATTTCTAAGATTACATTGCAAACCAGTGTTAAGAACTGCAGCTTTAACCCCATCTTCAGCTCTGTAGTTCTTTCTTTCCATCAGCTACAAAGGGAAGTTTCTCATCTCACAGAACTCCAAAGGAACATCCTCAGGGCTTCAAGTTGATCCAGGGCTTCAAAGCCATTTCTAACAGAGCACCGCATTTCACAGCGTAAACTCTTCCTTCACGCGTCTGCGTGGTGCTGTGCACAGACGCAAGCTTTGCTGGGAAGACGGACAGCTGAGTTACACGCTCTGTACTTGGGCTCACAAAGCTCCGTGTCTCAGCAGGGATTCTCAGCCCGTGCACTGCGGTAGGCTGATGCAGATAGCATTGCTTCTGGCTCCAGGGCTACTGAATCTGATTCTGTAAAACACATAACGTTTTTCTTCAAACTAAGTTCTCAAAGCCAGAAAATGTTTTCCAATATAGTCTAATAAAGGAACTCATGTTTCTCGTTAAAGCTGAATGGCTTCGGTCCCTCAAACATTGATCCTCGCTTGTAAAGTGTTTTGCCTTTAGATGCAAAGGACCCAGTACCACTGGCAAATGAATATCAAAATGTTTTCCATGAACATTTAGCAAGGTCATTTATCCTATAACAAATTACCAGTATAACAAACTAAAGTAATTCAATGCTGAAGCAACTGTGGAAGTTATCTGCCAGTGCATATGCGATACTTTACTAAGCTGCCAGAAGACAAATGGAAAAAAGAAACATCTAAGACTACTATTTCTATTTTTTTTTAGCTTTGTATTATGTAAAACAGTAGTTCATTTGAAACAGAATCTCAGTTTCTAGTAAAGTTTGCCAGAACTGAAAGGAGCTTATAAAAAATAATTAAATATTGTTCAAAAGGTGGTGTAATTTTCCAACACAAAGACCAAGTCAATGTTACAATACGAATGAGTTTAAATTCACCTGCAAATACATTTGGCAATTGCAGATTCATTAAATACACATACAGCGGCAGACACATAGATACTAGGTGATCCAAGAATAAAGTACCCATGAAATAATTACAGAACAGCAAGTGACCCAGTCAGGGAAATAACCCATTAGAGCTATTCAGGGACAACTAGATTTTACACCTGTGAGCAATGCTCTAGCTTAACAAGAGCTATTAAGAAAAGATAAAGGGGAGGAAAGAAGGAAAGACTCTCAAGAGCTACAAAGAGTCTCCCTGCACATATCTGGGACATTAATAAAGATCAACTGACCACTCCAGTCTTGAGTCACTACTGCTGATGTTGCTACAAAAGTGCCTTAAAAGCTGAAAAGTGAGAGGGGAAAGAAACAAAAAGTCGTAACTTTCAAAAGACACTGATGATTGAAGCAAACAATTGTTTGCACAGTTAAGGAAACTATGATGCTCATACTTCGGGGATGAGAGGCCAGAAGATAAAGAATACCCTGACCTACAGCAAAACCATCACATGGAAAATAAAGGAGACAGGTGACAAGGTAGACATAGTCTAGAGAAGGCTATTTATTGGTATCCCCTCTCTTCCTTAAAAGAAATAATAATAAAAAAGGAATCTAAGAGGACATGCAATGACTCAATCTTTGCACTAAACAAATCATATGCAAAAAAACCCATATATTATCCAGATTTGGCTGTGCAGATCATGCTACCAGAAATATCTAAACCAGGAATCTTCTCATAGCGGTTTCTGTAGTCATGGAACATGTTTACTGTCAGCTGTATCTAGACTTTCCTTTAGGACCAGACAGATTCAGAATTAATGATCTAGCAATTCATTATAAGGATTTCCTTCTTTGTTCCCCCTTCCCACCCTTTTTTTGTTTTCTTTTGTCTCTCTTGTAGAAGGTCTAGCATTCTCTCAGTTATTTCCAAGGGGGAACACACCTCAGCATATGTTTCCCCTTTTACCAAAGGCCCTGACCTTTCAGGAAAAAGATTATACAAAATCACAGTATCCCTGGAAAAAATCTAGAAGAGCTTATCTTCAAGCTGTAAAACATGCTCATGAATAAGCTAAGTACCTGGGCAACCGACTAAGGATATCCATGAGAAAGAACATACATCTTCCTAGTTGCATCTGCAGAAGAATTCCCAAATGCAATCGCAGCTCTGGAAATGCCTTAAATGAGCTCCCTGCAATGGGCATTGTGGAGGTGGTATTTTTACTGGGGAAACTGTAGGTCGAACTTGTCAAAACCAGATGCTTATTACATTCCACTTCCCTCTCTTCATCAGTTCGAGGTTTTCCCTGTGTCTTCTGAACATAAACACACTGCTGAAACTCTCAGTACTCTCAAATAACCAAAGAACAGTGTATCTTTACATCCTGGGACACACTGCATTCAAACAATACAGCCTCAAGAAAATTAATCCACTTATGGCATGACTGCAAGGCATGCTGAAGCTAAGAAAAAAACATCACAAGCACAGCTACAAAGTTGAACACAGACAGAAGCACCAGCATTAAAAATAACTATCAGCTATGAAATATTCTTATGTCCCAGAGCTAAGTGACATTTTTCATCTGAGCATGGAACAGACAGCTATCATATCCCATACTGAGATGTTCAGCTCCAAAATGTTTTGGTCGCCAGCACGGCCACCAAGAAAACAGCTTGATAAACAAGAGCAAGAGTAGAGATGGCAAATGATGCAACACAAGGCTCAAAGAGCTGATGTTACACAGTATCACCTGGAGTTTATTAAAGTTATTAATTCATGCTACTGTAAGTAAATACTAACAAACGCATGGAAACTATTTAGAGGAACTATAGTTATAAGACCTTCATCAAGCAAGGGGCAGTAAAATTGTTCCAATTTGTTACTAAAATGTTATGAATTAATTAACTGGCAGTTGGGTCAACTTGCTGTCTTTCCCAGAGGCATAAAAGCAAGATGACATGCAGGGATGCTTCTTTCCAAGCTCACAGACAGAACGAATACTACGTGAATTTCTACTCTAGCAGAGGCACCTAATTGAGAAACACTCACTCCTATAGATCTTAATTCACATTTAGCAGGATCTTAAACCTAATTCTCCACAACAGCACTAAAACAAGAGCTCCACTGACAAGCAAGGCAAGGGACCTGCCCTTCAGAGTTCTGACCTCTCCCCTCAGCAGGTCCACCTTGAGCAATGACTGAGGCAATAATGCTTTGGAAAAAGTTAAGCTGTGGATGTCAAGATAAAACCTCCTAATTTTGACTTATCATAGAATGGTTTGGGTTGGAAGGGACCTTACAGACCACCTAGTTCCAACCCCCCTGCCATGGGCAGGGACACCTTCCACTAGACCAGGTTGCTCAAAGCCTCATCCAGCCTGGCCTTGAACACTTCCAGGGATGGGGCATCCACAGCTTCTCTGGGCAACCTGTTCCAGTGCCTCACCACCCTCTCAGGGAAGAGTGGTTTTCTCATGCCCTATCTAAACCTACCCTTTCTCAATTTGAACCCGTTGCCCCTTGTCCTGTCACTACAGTCCCTTGTAAAACAACCCCCTCCAGCTTTCCTATAAGCCCCTTCAGGCACTGGAAGGTGCTATAAGGTCTCCCTGGAGCCTTCTCTTCTCCAGGCTGAACAAGCCCAACTCTCTCAGCCTGTCCCCATAGCAGACGTGCTCCAGCCCTCTGATCACCTTTGTGGCGCTCCTCTGGACTCGCTCCAACAGGTCGATAACCTATATATCCTATATGTGGACATTCTTTTAAGTGCTTTCACTCTCAACACTAAATATTATTTCCTGTATGTACTTTGATCTGAATTTATGCAAGAGCACTGACTTCCCATGAGGGTAGCTTTTCATATATAGGTGGCCTTAAAAGCTCTCCACAGAAATGCCCAGAGAATTGTATTGTTTTATTTAAAGATTAATAATACTTTTTTTTTTTTTTTTTTATAGTTTGCAACGTTTACTATGGTACCTGCAAGTGGGCTGTGAGGAAAATCCCAGGCAGTTATAGTACCAGTTATATATCTGGATTAACACAAATAACATATTAAGCCCGTAATTTCTCAAAGCTGAAAGATACAATTTTTAATTTTACTTAAAGTCGCTTAACACTCAAAATTTTCTTCTCACAAAAATAATTTTCACCTGCTCCCACTGCTGCTGCAGATAAACAGCCAAAGACAGAGGACAGAAAGAACCAAAACAACACACGAGTGGGGATAAAGGAACACACAATATCAAAGAGAGAGCCTAGAGCTTTTGGAAAGCCCTGTATTCCAGCTAAGCAAGGCAAAACAACGTGCCTTCAAACAAAGACAATTTTAAGCCAATTACAACCCAGACGATTAATGTACTGACTCAGGCATATATGAGCCTGAGTTTTCCATCGCCCATCTTTCCCAAGAACTGTTGTCTAACTCACAAGGGGTTAGTTAGAGGAGGGGTAAAGCTGGTTGTAAAAAAGTTTTCAAGAGCAGAGTAAGGAGAAAACTTGAAAACAACTTGAGAAAACATGGATTCCTGAAGCCAATTACAACCCAGACGATTAATGTACTGACTCAGGCATATATGAGCCTGAGTTTTCCATCGCCCATCTTTCCCAAGAACTGTTGTCTAACTCACAAGGGGTTAGTTAGAGGAGGGGTAAAGCTGGTTGTAAAAAAGTTTTCAAGAGCAGAGTAAGGAGAAAACTTGAAAACAACTTGAGAAAACATGGATTCCTGAAAGCTAAGATTTATTATTTTCAAACATTTTTTCCAACATAGATACAAGCTACAACAACGCGAGTTTCCGTTCCAATTCAGCCACAGTTGAACACTTCATTGAGCCATTACAGTCAAAAAAGCAGCTTTCACAACAACTTTTAAAGAAGATCTCTTCTTTTGGGATCAGAGACATATATTATTAACCTAATGCTGGTAAGAGGAATCAATCATTGGGCTAAGTGACATCAAAGATTGCTGAGCAATTAAATCTGATTACTAATTTTTATGTATGGATGAGAACATCAGAACAGAGTATTCAGAAAAATATACTGAAGAGAAAATGTTCATTAAACTATTCTTTAAGTCTTCACTTTTTCTCTGCCCTGGATAGGAATGCAACAAGAAATGTAAACAACCATCAGTATTTAGAAGAGTTTTATGGGCAATGCATTCAGTATTTAAATAAAGGCATGACTACCCATACTTACTATTTAATCAAAGTTACCTTTTAATTCTTTGGTGGTTTTTGCCATAAAGAATGGGGAACAGGAAGGGGGGAAACAAAAGCATGACCCTTTTCTTAGTTTCTGTTGTAAACAGTAAGCCAGCAAGAGTCACCAAAGCCAGCATCTTTAGACCCTCTGCCCCTTCACCAGTATCGAGGTTTTATTGTGGAACAACCCATTTTCTCAATAAGTTTCTAATAACATCAGATGAACCTGCCCACTGATTTCCTTGCAGAAAGCAAAACATTTTTTGTAGACATACTACAGTATTTACAATCAAATAATCTTAACTATTTACATAAGCCATTTTTGAAGCCTCTCCTTGCAAATCACATCTGACTCCAGTATTTTGATTTTATCCTGGTTTGAGGTGATTTCTGGGGTTTCAGGTTTTTTTGGGTGGTGGGTGTTGTTTGGGTGTTTCTTTTGGGGTTTTTTGTTGTTGTTGGGTTTTGGGGTTTTTTTTATTGTTTGGGTAGGTATTTTTAAATTGTAATTAATGTTTACTCCATAGAAATATCAGCAACTATGCTTGGTGGAGTGGGGTAAGAAGTTCACACAAAACTCTCTCACCGCATAGGCAGTGATGACAGGATTTGTTAAATATGCATTTTCTCACCTTAAAGGTATCTCGCTGGAACAGCTTGAGCACAAGAAGAAGTAATGGTCTCTTGGCAGCAGATACAAGCTGCCATTATTGTGATGAAACTTTAAACCACAAGCAGCTTCCAGAGCGAGACATGCTTTTGTAAAGGAGCACCTTTCTTCCACTGTTTTAACTTAAATACAGACAGAAGTCAAAAGAATTGAAGTAATTTTAAGAATCGCCTTCTAAGCCTGCTTTCCCCTCTTGTGTATCTATATTGCAATACCGCTACTGTGCTTCTGGAGTAAGGGCTTGTGTATTTTTTTTTGAATCTTTGAGAGGAAAGATTAAATTGAAAAGAAATTAGCTGCCTTCTGCTTCATACCAGCAAAGTAGAACAGACTTTTTAAAATCCTGGATCAAAACTACCTTATGCAATTTTGAATTTGCCAAACCACGTACCAATCCGTCAAAGAAGGATTTTCTTCCTTTCATTTTGGGCATTTACATAAGTACCTTAAGTTGGGTCACCGGAATTATGCCCCCTCATTCCCCATCCCATCTCACTTCATTCAGCAGGCTGATCCTGTAATCTAATTTCACAAAAGAAAAACCCACTTTCTATTCCTACAAAGCAGCAAATGTGTACACAGCTTATTTTCACAGAGGCTTGACCTACAGGGGGTTAACATCTTAGAACTTAAGAATTTAAGGTCCCTTCCAACCCTAACCATTCTATGATTCTATAACTCCCGAGTAAAATTTGCAATCACAGTAGGCAAAGCTAAAGAGACACTTAACCTCAAGGATGCCCCACTCCCCTCACATCTCTGTGACATTAGAACCCTCCAAACACAAACTACTCTGCAGGCAATAGTTTTTCTTCTGAGAAAAGGGAGGTAAGGAAGAAAGTATAGGATGCTCTGGAACAGTTTCCTGTTATGAATAAAGGTTTTCCTACAAGAACATGCAACTATTGTAGACCACAGCGTGGAGTTGGGAAGAGAGTTTCAGCAAATAACCAAGTTTGGCCCTTTCAAGCTGTTCAAGACCCAGGTTATCAGACTCACTAACATTTAGTCATGAAAGGGTAAGAAGTGACAATGAAAATTGTTATTTTTCTCTTTCCATACAAGTGACTCAACATGTGCAGAGTCATAACAAACGTCAATAATGAACTGTTTGCAAAATGAAGTGCATCTGCAAAATAGCTCCCTCTTCAGTTTTCTTCCAGTTTGTTCCTGCTGAACACAAAAGAATATTTTTCCATCAATGCCACCAGAAGACATTTGGAAAAACTGTTAGATTCAAGCTGTGTTTCAGTTGTCATGAGCTTGTCCCCCTCAAAGGTTAAAGACAGAAGATGCCATTAAATCATTTCATCAAATGCTTATCAATTCAGTTCATTCCAAGAACAATTTCTCTAGAACAACCTTCCAAAAGGCTGCCCTGTTTGAAAATACCAGCATGTGGATATCTAACGTCTCCCACTATTATGCTATTGACCCATATTTTGATCTAATAATTTTGTTTCCATAAAGATAACTGCAAGCTAACCATGAAGCTTCAGTCTCCATTTGGATAAACTGGACAAACATAGTAATATACCATGAACAGCTAAGTAAAACATATTACAAGCACTACCAAACTTGATCAACCAAACTTATTTTCCATATAATCATAAGTATTCAGAAGACCATCCTAGGCCAGATGCCCACTGGGCAAGCAATGCTGTGACCACTAGAATTTTCCCTTATTTTCAAAAGGGACTATAAATTTTAAAAAGTAACCTGTAGATGATGAAACACACATCAGACAAAGATTCCCTACTCACTCTGCTGTGAGGTTCATGCATTTCCCTCTAATAGACCCAAGGATGTAATCTACTACTAATGACATGAGTACCCCAACCTCCTGCCCCATGCACACTCTATGTATATTACACATAAGTAATAGGCTACCAGGCCTTAATAATGGACTATTTAGTACAGTCATTAAAGTGGTAACATGTTAAGTGTCACTTTAATTCCAAAGCTTTTCTTCCTTTTGTCATGACAACTATATTCACTGGATAATTTTTCTCCCAACTGAGGAACAGTCACATGTGTCTCCAGCCAAATTATTCATAATTCAAAAGAGTAAACAGTGACCAAGCTGGGAAATTTAGTTGGCTTAGCTTATCAAGGGACTTTCTGAGCATGCATCTGATTTACAAGAACTTGGCCTTTCAACAATACTTAGAGCTATTTGTAAATTCAGAGACAAGAACACAAAAACAGGCTTGTAAAATCAAACACAGCAGCAAGTTTTAGCTCAGCATTCCCATCCAGTTGAACAAACAGCTAAATTGCATACACCAGTGCTCCAGTGGGCTAATACTTCAAAACAAGCAAAGAATTTACATTTTACATGTGGAAATGCATGAATACACATAAAATCGAAAGTTACCTTCATTTTAGAAAGGGGAACTAAGCCAGCATTGCCACAGTCGAGGAAATTGCCACTTCCCCTCAGTATTTTCAAGTTCCTATGACACAGTCGCTGGAAGTTAAGGCAGGGAAGATTTCTCTAGTTATACTGGGGTGGGAGGATAGGTGTGGCTAGGGGTTTTTTTGCTGTTATTTTACTTGAATCTTATTTTGGATTTCAGTTTTAACTTTGTTCTTAGGATTTCTTTTCAAGTATCCCAAACTTGTTTCAAAGGTAGTAGCTTATCCAACTAGAAGAATTTATGCTATTAGCGATAGGGAAAAAGCTAAGAACTTAATTTCTCTACAAAATAAGATCCTTTTCCATAAAGGATGAAGTAGTTTAACCATGAAGTTTCCAACATTAGGAGGACTGCACTGCTTCTGAGCAAGACAGGTAGGTACGTTACTAGTTAAAGAGCAAGCAACATTCTTCATCCAAGGCTCTTCATTCAGTTGCTTGTGAGTTTAGAGAAAGGAAACAGCTAGGTACAGAAAAAGTAGTGTGTGTTCACATAAAGCAAAGATGTGCAGATCAAAACTGAATTAATTGCCTCTGCAGGAAATTTTACTTATCGTATTTGAGCTTTATTTTCCATACAATTAATCATTAGAATTTAAATTGTTTCATTAGGGAGATCACGTGCTTTTTCAAAGACTTGGATCTTGTAAATAATACAGTTTATCTGAACCCTGGAAGGGTGTGGGCAGAGGAAGGGAAAAGAGGACAGGCCTTACTCACTGTAAGGAGTATTCACATAGTTTGGTGATCAGTTCATACAAACCCTTATTCTATAAGATATTCCAAGAAGCACTGCCAAGATCTTCAAGGGTTTACAATGCTTCAGATGCACTGAATTGCTATACTAAACTTTCACTGCACTACAATAACATATTATTGTTGATATATGATACAAAAAGAAGTAAGCCCTATCTTACAGATACCAGAAGAACCCTGAGAGTCTTGACTTTTTCCCCTTGTATGAAAAGTTATATTGTAGAGCTTTAAGCATGTCTGAGAATTTAGTCAGACTACATGTATTCACAGTAAACAGAGTTTATGGATTCCATAGAGCTTATGAGTGGCAACGACTACAGTTTGGTGAAGGACTGGCATTCTATCAACCTTTCACATCTTTCACACTGGACAATATGTCTGTTTCTCCAATAAAAAGGAATTAGTCGTGCAAGTTTTTGACCCAGAAAACAGTTGCCATTACCACTATAGAAGATACAAGGAGGCTTTTCAGGGAAATGAGTTTGAGAAGTTTACATCCAGCAGAAAACATCAGCATGTAACAAATCCCCTCGTCGATCTTCCATCAATACAAGACCTTTGCAGCCATCAACAGACATCAGCTGAAATAAAACATGCTACTTCCCACCACCTCTTCCCTCACACAATACACCTCTGATTAATACCCATCTCCTTTGGAAGCGAATTCCTTACTTCCCGTCTTTGCCCTCGGGCTCTCAAGAGAAGTTAGAGAAAAGAGGGTATCTGTCCCTACAGTGTCTGAGCACTCAGAAGACGCAGAGTAACTTGAACAATGAATACAGATCTTTGCAAAATCCACTTCACACTGGGCAGGAAAAAGCTACCTATTTGGCTTAAAAAAAGAAAAAAAAAAAAGCCCAAACTACAGACTTAAAAAGGAATCAAGAAGGAAATGAGTCATGGGGAAAATTTCAGGGAAATTTCACATGAAAAGGAAACCCATGAGCAATTTCATAAAATTTTCCATGCTCAGTCGTCCCCCTGCCCTTTCTTTTTTCTTTCCCAGAGGCTTGATGGAAGAGGACAGGCCTCAAAATACTTTTATTTATCCTGCTATTAGAGGGAGAACAAAACAGGGAATAGACCACAGTATGCTCTGACGCCCTGAAGATTTGTCTGTTGCATCTTTTTATTCATGGAATTAAAAAGAAAAAAATGTACTGCAGCAAGAACTGGCAACTACAACCATTCAAAAACTATGAATCAGATTGCCAAAAAAACCAAGCACATTAAATAACCATTCCACTTCCAGTTTTCAGACATGCTGTCAGGAAATGAATGGTTTCTTTCTTGTCCTGCGTCAAATGGGCAGGTGGAAAATTCCCAAGCACGTTCTTCTTGTGGCTATGTTCTCAATCAGCTGGAAAGCAAATGTGTCAAAGTCCCAATAAGGTCATTTGGATTCATATCTTAGTTTCCTCCCTGACACTCTGAGCCAGCCTTCTATCTTTGCTCCTGCACTAGAGAAACAAAAAACTTGGGACTGTTCAGACGCAGAAGGAGAATAAAAAGATTCCTGTAGATGAAGGGAGGTCCTCAACACCCCTACTGTCAATTGGCTTTACTTAAGCAAGTTACCCACTCTCCTCTGTAACTATCTTAATTCATCACCTAATTAAAGAAAGAAAAACAAGCTGCTTTGCTGTTCCAGGTCAACACACTTTTTTATGGAGAGCACAACAGTTTGGAGAACAGATGGAAACACTAGCGGGAAGTTCTAAAGGGGACATCTGCCTAGCTTCTCAGAAGAGCGAGGCACAGTGTTCTGTTCAATAAATTTACCTGTTCACATGCTCACCACCTTTGCAGCTTCTAAACAGCACTCTGATTCAGTCTCGATTCCAAAGAGGGCTCAGGAAAAGGCTTTCTCAAGAAACATTTACCACAAATAGATTCTGCAGGGTAATTTGTATGAATGAATTCAGAACAAGAAAAATTGAGTCCTCATGCAAAACATTTGTTTCCAGGAGGCTCACAAAGGGATTCTGCTACTGAAATGACATCGTGTTTGTCTCGTTTAACAAGTGTGGTTTTCCAAGAGTCTTCTGATGAGACATTGCCTGGAGTCAGTGAATCAAATTTTCTAGCTTTTCACCCTCCAAAGTAAATTTTAAAACCCCAGAAACTATATTAGCAATCAAAATAGAAGCAGAAGGACTGGAACCAAGAAGCTCTTTTCTTACACAGACATGATCCTTAGATTCCTGACTACATCTCACTTTAGGTGGCTGTTCTCTCTGGTTTGGGGATTCCAGTCCGACAGTCATGGACCTGGACATACTTCCTAGATACTTGCCCTTTGGAAAATGATCACAATTAGAATCGCCAAAAAACATCTTAGGAAGGTCACAAGTCCCACCATGATTCACAGGGGTAGAAATGTTTCCAAGGAATCAATTATTAGCTCTTTAAAAGTGTCATATCCCAGTTCATACACAGTCATCACATTATACAGATCAATCATTTAGATCTGACAGATGAAAAAGCAGCAACCTCACAGAGTTTGACTGCATAAACCCAGGCAGCAGAAATTCAAGAAAATCCACTGATGAAGGAATTCTTTCCTATCACAAGTGGGAGCATGATTAAGTTCAATGACTTGTTGATATAAAACACCTTTAGGAAAAAAAAATTGCCTTTAAACTCTCACAACAGTGATAGCATGGTCACCCCAAAAATTCCTACTCAAATAAGAACAACCTGCAGAAAACAGCAACACATGTGACTCAAGAGACAAGCTGCAGCCAGCCATCAGTGATCCAAGGAGTCAAAGAACTGACCTTGTTAACTCCGTTAGTGGTTGCCACACACATGTGGTATAGAAGAAACCTGAGCAGCTGCTCTGTAGCGGCAGATAACGTCTTGAATCATTGCTCTAAAAACCTGCCTCCTGTTCTTCTTGCTGGCCTTCAGGTCTTAGTTTCTGATCCTGCTCCTCAGCAGGGGTTTTTGGCCCTTCAGTTGTATTAACTCATTCTGCCAGCACAGCCTTGGTTTCTAACCCCACCTCTGGTCTGCTTAACGCCGATTCACGGATCCCACTGCCTACCGTAGCCCGTCGCCCTACTTACAGCTTTGGATCATATCACTGGGATCACTCTCTCAGGAGTGTGCATCCCCCGGTTTTCCAGTTCTTCGTAACAGCATTTCACTCCAGTCTGTCCTAAACCACAGAATCTATCCACTCATGCCCCAGTTACGATTCCTCACTATCGGGTAAAAGAAGAGCACCAAGCATCAACCCTAGAAACAAGGATAACAGCTGGGCATCATCAAGGACCTAGCAGTTGCCCTAGAATTTCTTGCAACCTTAACAGATGAGGAATAAAACCCTAACAGTCAGATAAAAGTACACCCTTTAGAGTACTTGTTCTCTAGCATTTTCATTATGGCATCTACTCTGGATTACATCAGAGGCTGAAAAAAGAGTCTGGTTTATTTTGTGGATTCCTTGGGAAGTTTTGTTATTATTCTGGGGCAGGGAAGGAGAGAAACGTTTACAAAAAAACTGGCAAGAAGCGGCAACACCCACTTTTCTTTTGTTATTTTGGCCCACATCGCTGATATTTTTGGATTTTCATTCTGGAAAAAAGAAGAAAGATGAGGAATTGTCTGGAAGAGTGTTTGCTGGGCTGCTTGCCCTCAGAAAATTGGAAAATTGCCCAGGGTGAAGAAAGAAATGATTCTAAAACCTCGGATCTGACTTGTGTTTAACAGAACAACATTTATGGAGAATGAATATTTACAGTGCCTTGACCTAAGAGACTTTGTTATCATGTATGGTGTTGAAGAAGGAAGTGACCAGTGGAAAAAAGCACTGGAATTGACAAACTGAATTAGCAGTAGTCCACCCAGTCACCCTGTCTGACACCGTCTTGAACGACATACTTCATAAGAGGGTGCAGGAAGAAAGCCGGCAGTAGGCAGCGATGGCAAGTTTATTCTTAGTCTCTGTTAACATTTATCTTAAGCCATAAAAATACACAGGTTTATATCCTTCTCAACATTACTCATTCATTAGCAGGCTGATCTGGTCTACTACATAAACAGACTTAATCCTTTTGTTCTATCAGCAACATTTAAAGCCTTCTTCATTGTTACTGAGTATCCATAAAGGAAAAGGACTGACAAGAGCCAGACAACTTGCCCATTTGAGCAACAAAGGTATAAATCCCACCCTCGGTTTCACTCAGCTACCAGTAGCAGGTCATCAGGCAGAAGTGAGGTGATTAAAAGCCTGCAACCTTCTTAATGGCAACCAACCAGTAATTCTCATCACCCCACTCCACCCTCTCCTGGAATCTTTAGAATAAAATTTAAAAGTCTAAATTCTGTATCCTGTGCTAAGGAAAAGTTCCCATTTTATGGAATGCCAGAAAGCATTGTTAGCTGTAAGCAGCACCTCAGATTGTATAAAACAACTTAAAGGCATCAGGGAACACAGTATTAAAAAGGAAGAAAGTAGTAAGGAGAAAATGAGATCTTACACCTGGGATTTGTTCAGACAGTTACTACAAAGCAAGGGATGCTCTTGAGAAGCTGTGTCTCCAAGCCAGGAAGATCTTGTTGAGCTCCCCAGCCATCCAAGGTGCCAGCTACCAAGATTTAATCAGCCTTTAACTGTTGGAGGAAGTTCCCATTCTGCTTCAGCACCCCAGGATAGGGACTGGGGAAAGGAAGGACACAGCCATATGAATAGGCACTGCTGACACAACCTTTAAAGAACAGCTGGGAGCTACCAGCTCAGACAGCAGAACCAGTATGAACAGTCATGTAAAAGGATCAAGTTTGCGATGACTCCTTGTTAAAAAAAAACTTTTGTCATCGTATACAGCCTTACACTGCTGACACCACAGGGGGTGTAAAGAAAAGGAGAGACAGATGCCAGCTGGAGAAGTCTAGAGTAACATAACAAAAATATGTATCCCTGTTGCCTGCGTGATTTATGGTATAATTTATTCATCACCACCCCAGACTACGAAACATCTGAGCATCTTCCAGAGCAAAGGGTCTTTTTCCCTCCAAAATCTGAAGAGTATAAGAAATGCAACTGACCATCGCTATTTTATACAACAGTGCAATACTGTGATTCACTTGCATTAAGTCTAAATACGTCATTATCCTTAAATAGAAAACGCAGTTAATAATTTCAAAACTAAAAATAGAAAGATGTGATGTGAATCCTATGTGATTTACTCCTAACGTGAACGTATTATACTGTCTTTCAGATGTTTCTGTAGGTGCTTACCAGCTTTGCTATTTTTCTTTTTTATTTTTCATTCATGTTTGCTTTATTTTTCTTGTGCTTACCAAGGTAACGTTTACTTACAGAAATGCATCTCTAGAATTTTATATAAAATAGGACTACATCAGTACATTACTACAGTAACCATGCTGATATGAAATGTAGATGCGTTGTGGCTTAAGAAAAATCAAATGGCAGAGAGGATGACAATGAAATACGTGGGAGCAAATACACAAATAAACCCTTTATAATGAAAGGATATAGTACTAAAAGTCTTCTAAAAATGTCAGCCAGGGGAACTCAATAAAGGTCAAGACACTTTGAAAAGGAGAAGTTAATCAAAGATTTTCTGTATTTACATTCCCTTGTTCCATAATTCAGTACAATGTAGTCTTGGTTACTTTAAAGCTAAGAGGTGACCTTTCTTGCCAACATCCCCCGTTCATCATCCCAGAAGTCCCAAATTTTACTTGAAGAAGCCAGCCAAACCTGTTGATGTGTAAATTGTCTAAATCATACAGTGATGTTAGCCTCCAAAACCACTAGTTAGGTGACAGAACTTCACCATCAGGATTATTTTTCACTGTTCTTGCATAAACCAAAATAAACAACAGGTGGGGAATGACCCCAGAACTCACTTCATGTATTTTAAACAGCCTTTAATGTTACCGTTCCTACCACTAGCAAACGAAAATAGGTGGGGCAAATATTTTTGTGCCAATAAAAATGTTTCATTTAACAACAAAGCGTGTGTCAAGAAGGCCAATTAAATAGTACAGGCACGTTTTGAAGTCACTGAATTTAGAGCCGCTCCTAACTTGAGAAAATAAACAAGCATTTCAAAATGGGAAATGCCTTTTCATTACAGAAATGACAAGCAGATTTCCATCACCTAAAAGGAAAGTCACTTTATCACTTTCTTCGAACTGCCACGCTCAAAATGAAAGCAAAATCAACAATGGGAGAAATTGGTTTTGATACTATGCATGCACTTGAAACCTCCTTGTTTTTTTCTTTTGGTGGCTTAACAACCACATTTTCCTGTGTTTAAAATGCACTATAAAAGGGGAGAGAAACAAGACCATTACACAAGGAGAAACCACCTATAGCAAAACAGAGTACACAGCAAGTACTTCTGTACCTCCTCCCTCAGGAGAGGAAAATTATTTTCCTATGGTAGCTTAGTTACAACATACATTTAATTTGCTCTAATAGCAACTAAAACTACTGCTTCATTTCTCAACTCACCTGCTTCCTAAGCCTTACAAGAGGAAAGAAACCCTGTTTCCCAAATAACATCCCTTATTCTGCGAGTTACTTTAAGCTAAGTAGTCATCTTCTCTGAAGCTGATGAGAGCTTCAAAGGAATAAACAAGGTACCTTGTATTTTAAGGAGAATCATCTTCCCCTGCGCATCACCTATGGGTGATCTCAAACCAATACGAACTGTATGACATTTGCACAACAGAATTCCACAGAATGGCTGAGGTTGGGAAGGACCTCTCAATGTCATCTGGTCCAAACCTCCCTGCTCAAGCAGGGTCACCCACAGCCAGTTCCCCAGGCCGGTGTCTACTCAGCTTATGAGGATCTCTGGGGGAGACACCATAACCTACTTGGGCAATATGCACCAGTGCTCACTGACCCTCCCAGTAAAAAACTGTTTCCTGATGTGTTTCAGTTCATGCCCATTGCTTCTGGTCTCTGGGCACCACTGAGAAGACCCTGGCTCTCAGGTGCTTATATACATTGATAAGATACCCCTCCCTGACCTTTCTCTTTTCCAGGCTGAATGGTCTTTGCTTTCTCTGCCTTTCCACATGTCACGTCCCTTCATCATCCTGCGGCCCTTCACTGAACTCTCTCTGGTATGTCCAGTATGTGTTTGTGCAGGGTCTCAACCCTAAACATTTCTGCAAGCATCCAGAGTGTCCTTATTAGCTGGGAAGTTAAGCCCCTGAGTGTCCCTTTAGCTGCTGAACAGGGTTTCTACAACAAGGAGGGAGAGAGCTTATGGGCCTCCAAATTCAGCATGAGGGGGTTTCTGTCTTCAGGCACTGGAATAATTCCTTTGGTCCCAGTCCTAACTCATACTCGAATAAGGTCAGCTTTTAGGAAACTCTGAATTATGCCAATGCTTCTGAAAATACCTGCCTGCTGCTGCAAAACTGAGACTATTAAGTCACTTAAAAAAAAAAAAAAAGCATCAGTCCCCAGCTCCATTTCCAACAGTTTAAACTTTATGAAGCAAATAATCAAGCTTATAACGTTGTTTTGCGACATTGCAAGGCAGAGAGAAAAACGAGTTTAAAAGACAAAACATGTTGATCAAGAAAATAAAGGCAACATTTGCATACCAGTCACTGCCAAAAATAAATGAGAGGAGGGGAACAGGTGAAACTGTTTCCAATTTTAAAGCTTTTTATAATGTATATAAGGTCTCAGTAGTTCTGTGTTATAGTAGAGCCTAAGAAAATAGTTCAAATTACTTTAGGAGAAGGTAAATATATTCCAAAACAGAAGAGTTCACTGATCTTCCAACATTTCTCTCTCTGCACATTTTGGTAAGAGGACCCAATGCCAAATATCTAGGTAGACTAGAAAACATGAGCAACAACTGAAAGACCCTTTTCACTTATTTATATTAAGCCATTACTTTTTCACAGTGCTTTCCAAAGCGCCAATCACTTTCTGCATCTCAAAATGTTGATAAACTGGAAACTTTGAAGGGATTTGGAAATGGAAAAGCATCAACACAAGTGTAATGAACAGAACAGAGAAAAACTTGCAAAACTTGCTTAGCATAAGACTGCTCTTACAGGATTCCCTATCAAACAAATACAATTAACGTGTATAGATCAACAGTTTATGACTTATACTGGTGGGATTTTAGGTATTTGACAGGAAATCAGAAATTTAAAGTGATCTAAAACCTCTACCAGCATAATCGTAAGCCTTTTTTACTGATAACAGATTCCAAGTCTTCAAATCCATTTTGACTGCATTAGTCACCAAGGAAAAATGTAATAATTTCCTGATACTTCACTGAAATTCTTAGACCAAACTACAACAAAAATAAATAATAATCCCTTTTAGCAGGAACATCAGAAAAGGATTCTCTTCCAGTTGTGCAGGAACGCTAGGGATTTAAAATATTTCAAAACGGCTGGCTGCAGTTCAACACAACATGGCTAATGGGACTCATCTATCAATTGTCCCACAACACTTAATGTAGGCAAACCATTTGTCTTTACAACATTCCACCTCTAGCTTCTATACTGTCAGATAAAGGCATCAAGCATACAGATGGAAAATTACATCAAGATGTATCATAACTGACCCTTTTAAACTGAAAGTAGTTTTATCTACACATTAAAAACTATCTCAACTCAGCTGCAAGATTAATTAAACAACATCTACAACCAGCAATTTTCATAAAGTTGTTATACATTTTGATAATTTAATTTAGTCACTTTCTGTCATGCAGGACATATAACAGAAATATACTTTGTAGTAATAACTTTTTTCCCCCTCCCAAAGTTCTTACTTTAAAAGTGCATAGAGGAGTATTATTTCTCACTGGCAGGGAATTCAGGATATTAATTGTAATTTGTAATCAGATATATCCATAAAGATGATTACTTTGTCCTTAATCAACAGCTGAAGATTTAACTGACCAACAAAAAAGGTAAACTCAGATACAACTAAAACTCCAAGCTTCACACCTCGTTCAAAATACATCTCTCCAAGTTATCCACTTGTAAAGATATCTGCCAGTTCACCAAATAAGCTTTGTCTTGTCGTGAATATCATTAAAAACTAAGATATATTTAGATCAAGTAAGTTCAAATACATTTTTTGGCTTAGCTTCACTGTGAAAGCCAACAAAGATTGGGCAAAACTGTCTATCAGCAACTATACTGCAAAAGCCAATCAGTACATTGTGGTTCAGTATTAATTTCCCAGAGAAAAGGCATCCCGATCAACATCTTTCATCCTGATTGCAGAGGCATCAAACAAATTGGAAAAAATGGTCCTAGAGGGCTAATGCCATTTTCACAAGAGTTACTCTAAAGAAAATTCCAAATCATATTGACAGATTAGGAGAGGCTGTTCTCCTCTTGCTTCTCCTTGGAACAATAACCACATGCTCAATCATGCACACCATACATACACACACAAGGAACTATAACTCTGGGCAAAAGCAAGATTTAAGGGAGAGGCATAAAGCAGGATCTGTATAATTGTCAAACTGCAGAGTCATTTACGATTGTTAACTGCTTTGTAGAAATAACTTGGAATACTGACAGATCTTTTTTTCTAGCTCTGACATGATAAGTGGTCTTGATACCATGTTCAGGACCCCAGCCTAGTTACTTCTCTTTGGAGTCAGCACTGATCCCAGATATCTATCACTTTGCATACGTTAAAACTGATTGCCAGTAAAGCATAGTCTCAGACTACAGATGAAGTGATTCTGTGGAAGTCTAACACACACGAAAACTAACTTCAGCCTGAAAAGCATTTAGGTCAGACACAGCACCATCAGAATTTACATGACGGGTAACATCACCTTTAGAAAGGGGTCATCGGCAGCACCATTACACTTCATTCACAGCTAAAGTATCAGAGCATCCAGCACCACACAGCACTCCGTTAGTGAATTGTTACCTTCACATTACACCAAAAAAATAAGATTTGGGATACTGCAGAGTCAAACATACAGAAATTGTAAAACACCAGAATTAAGACTGTTCCTTCCTGGCTGGTGGTTTGTTTTTTTGGGGTTTTTTTTTTTCCCCAAACAGGAACCTTGCCTCACCCAATGTACATGCTTTGACAGAAGGGTTAACAGGGAGAAATTAATTTCTACTTCTTTTTTCCCTTCTCATACTACAGTGCTAAAATTAGCCTAAACTATTAAAAGCCTAGGACAAAAGAAAAAAAATAAAAAACCCCACACCTTTTTTGTTGTTTTTTTTTTCTTTTTCCTCTGTATTTTGCTCATTATACTAATATGTGAAAGTGTTATGTCAGTAAGTCATTTGCACAACAAATCCTATTTATATTTTTATAACTCAAGATCCACAGCCCAAAGTACATGAATTGCGTCTGCCCAATCTGGAATGATTCCAGACTGATGTTTTTCAGCATATTTGTCGCTGTGCAGGACAACATGAGCACAGTTCACAGTGCTATTACCTTCAGTTGCAGCTGTGAAAGCTTTGCATTCTGTATCCCATAGGTGTCCGACGTGAAGCCCTACCATTCAGTACAAGGAACACAGTTACTGTTCATAACGACGTTACGGGTCTTGCTGATCAAGTAAAAAGCAAAATCCAACTCTTCAGAGCGGCATTTAACTAAAGAAACCTTCAGATTATCATCATCTTCAGTCCTTTATTCAGTTCAGTATACAACAACAAGCACGTGCAACAAAAAATTGTTTCTACAGACCGCATTACTTAAATCTTTAAGGCATTCCTAAAAGACAAGCTAGCCTGAACAGTACGTTTTTGGAGGGAAAAAAGGTAATGTGTTAATGGAATTGCAGACCATCAATTCAAATGTGGAGATGTGGGTGACATTAAAAAATTTAGCCCATATATCATTGGGTACTTTCACAGTCTAAGATCACCAGCCTAGTGTGAAGACAATTTTGGGGAACAACAGCTGCTCATCCCCAATAGCAATCATGTAACTTGAGAAATGCAATTCTCATACTTTCAAGCAACAGAAGAACACACCCTAATCTTCATGAATTTCCTGAAAAAAATAATAATGGAAAGGTAGATATCTTAAACAGAGGAAGACCTAACACCTCCATATGCAATATTTACGCTTTTCTTAAAAAAATCAAACCCTCAACATTTAAGTAGGTCACATAACTGTAACATCTAAGCATCCCTTTCAACCTCTTTACCTAAATAAAAAATTAATAAATGGAGCATTGTCTGGAAAGGTAACAGACCTAAGAGTTTCTGTACTTGCTACATTTCAGGGTAGATCTGATAGCACCACAAGATTAATGAGGAAAAGAGCAAAGTGGTAATTAAACCAAAAGCTTATGTTTCAAACCATTAGAGTAAAACTGCATAATCAGTGTATAACTTCTTAAAGCCAGCAGGCTGGATTGAGTTAAAGAAAGAGTAAGTTATATCATATTTAGTGTTTCACATGCCTGGTCCAGCTACCTTTTTATGTGCAGTTCGCTATTTTCCTCTACAGAAGCACAGTAATGCTTCCTAGTGCTATTAATTGCTCATAGAAGAACGAATTTTCAAATAAAAACATTAATACGAAAATCCTCAAATGCAACCTATTTTCTTTTTGACATAAATTCTGTCCATCAAGAAGAAACAATGAAAGCAAGCTTATAGAATTCGCAGGTAATAAAGTATAATGACTCCAAGTCTTTTTTCTTTCCTTTTTTTTCCCCTGCTGGTTACATTGTAGTCAGTGTCTTTATTCTACATTAGGAATAACTTACCTAAGTCAACTTCCTTGTGAAAAAATAAATTGGTGGCTTTTAATAATGGTGGCATTAGATGAGGCATAAGAAACGGCTTACACCTTCTTCCAGAGCAAAAATAGTTAAAATGTTTTAATTAATCCACTTTTCCTTGACAGATATTTCCTTTACAATGTTTTTAATATAACTCAACATTGGCTGCATCTTTCTTGACAGCTGGTATTTCCTTAACAGAGAATGTCTCAAATGGTTTATGTATAACATTCTTTCTAAAATTCATTTCCTTTCTGTGTAAGAAGTTAATATACCAGGAAAAAAAAAAAGCAGGAAAAAAAATAACAGTTCTAGAGTTTTGCTTTAAATTAGCCCAATAATGTTTTTGTAGAAATACTATTAACATTGCCGAAGCTTAAAATTTGGAAAAAGGAAAAACACTTGCCCACAACTTTGCTTCTCTACAGATCTTGTTCCAACATGAACTTCACTTTTACGTTCTAGCTCTTCAGTATATGCCTGGTGAAAATCTGACAGCTCTTAGGAAGTTTTAGCTTTTGGTAGAGATGTTGAGAAGAAAACAATCATCTAGTTAAGAACAAGGAACTGATGGTTCTGTGTCCCAAACCAGACATGCAAGTTCTTGATAAATTCACTCTAAACCCTAAAATCATTCAAGGCATTGAAATTGGCAGAAAAGCACACCATAACCTTTCTCAAGATGATAGACATTGAGGTCTCACAGAAGAAGACGCAGCTCCTAAGAGTGGGCCACTCCTCTGTACTACCACAAAACCCCAAGTTCTTAAGAGCTGGGAGAGCACCAGTTGCATGTAGAAGAACTAAGGTCCCACATGCAAAAATCCTGGGAAATGGCATCTTTACAGGATACTGAGGCCAAACAAAGGCCTTCGCTCTACAGTCTAATATATCCTCTCTGTAAAGGTTGTGAACTCTTAGCCAAATGGCTGAAGAGCTACAGCAGTAACAGCAGTCTCAGTGACGAAGA
>NW_010246925.1:61751-63907 GCF_000690775.1 Eurypyga helias
CGTTCCTCTTGTGATGCTATAAGCCTTCATTAAAATATTACTCTTCTGCCAGATCAGACCATTTTCAGTACTGCTGAAAATTTTCTAAAATATTCTGCAGCCTGTGGAACTCTATATACAGTAATAACTTCTGCAACCACTATTTTCCATTCTGTGGGTATCTCCTAGCCAATATGTCATTCTGTGATATTTCTAGTAAACATTATTCTTTCTGTACCGTATTAACGTAGATGGTATCTTGCGCCATCCAAAGCTACCAGTTTCCTTAATTGTTGAGGTTTGCTTATTTTTCATTTATGAATAAATGACATGTTTCTAAACTTCAGCAAAAGCCTGTACCAAATGCCTCCTTCAGCTAATTCTGTATTTCAAGACACAGTGCAAGATGATGGAGACAGGAAACAACAATCTTTCTCTCTATCATGCAAACTCATTTTAGCATCCTGCTCACAACAATGACACCTTTTGTTCTGAAAGCACGCTTCATTCTGCACACCCAGTGCTCATGATAACAAAACTATGGAAAAGATCATAGAATCACAGAATGGTTTTGGTTGGAAAGGACCTTACAGACCATCTAGTTCCAACCCCCCTGCCATGGGCAGGGACACCTTCCCCTAGACCAGGTTGTTCAAAGCCTCGTCCAGCCTGGCCTTGAGCACTTCCAGGGATGGGGCATCCACAACTTCTCTGGGCAACCTGTTCCACTGCCTCACCACCCCCTCCATGAAGAATTTCTTCCTGATGTCCAATCTAAACCTCCCCACTTTCAATTTAAACCCGTTACCCCTTGTCCTATCACTGCAAACCCTTGTAAAAGGTCCCCCCCAGCTTCCTTATGTGCATTGCTAGTTTGCTAAGCAGATTATGGATACCTTATATAAAGGTAAAAAAGAAAAAACAGCCATATTTATCACCTCTATTTGCCACCGTCTGCATGTAAAATGAAAAATAATCTGAATACACCTGGGGCCACAGGCAACATGGGAATAACCTAAAAGCTTCCTTTAACAAAAAAAAGCTAAGTGAGTATTTGCTACAGGCACTTGAGAGGCAGAGTTGCTGCAGAAGGGTGATGGCCTGCCCAGTGCAAAGGCACAGAGGGAAGGCCAATCATAAGAAAATCTTACTACCATGTGACTGACACACACAAAACTTACTAACTCCTCTAAACTTTTCATAAGGTTCTTTAACTAAAAATAACTGCTATTAAGTGTATTTTCAAAAATATTCTGCCACAGAAGGGTGCTGTGTATCATGTCACTGTTCTTCAACAGACTAGCTGGCTGCAATTACTTTAACTAAATAACCCTCATTTTAGATATTTTCCCTTTAGACAGAAGACAATACATATTCCTTTGCTACCAGCAATCATTTTAGCAATATCCCTATTGTGACCACTCTAAACACATTTGCTTCTCCCTATATTTAATTTCCGTAGTGCCATAACTACAGAGCATTGGTCTCAGTTTTACAGATCAGACATCTCTCAAGGTCCTTCAATGACCTACTGTAATAAGAACACACAAAAAAGACACAGCTGTTTAACCCTTGATATCTTTGCAAGCACTTCACATTCAAAGACTATTAAGGTGGCAGACAAGATAAACAAACAGCTCTTTAACTCACTGTCAATATCTAAATGAGATGTGTTATTCACTTAAAGCATTGTCTTTAAGTGGGATTTTTTTTTAATTGTTTAGTGGAGCTGACACTGTCCAACATCTAACCCTGTATCCAACAGAGGTGCAACATTAAATGCTTCTCAGTATTTAGGAAAGAGACCAAGATTCCCAAGACCAAGACCCCACCTGGAGTGCTGCATCCAGCCCTGGGGCCCTCAATATAAGAAGGATATCAACCGGTTGGAATGAATCCAGAGGAAGATGCTCAGAGGGCTGGAGGCCCTCTACTATTGGGACAGGCTGAGAGAGTTGGGCTTGTTCAGCCTGGAGAAGAGAAGGCTCGGGGGAGACCTTATTGCAGCCTTCCAGTACCTGAAAGGGCTACAAGGAAGCTGGGGGGGGGGACCTTTTACAAGGGCCTGTAGTGATACGACAGGGGTTAATGGGTTTAAATTGGAAGTGGGAAGATTAAGATTAGATATTAGGAAGAAATTCTTCACAGAGAGGGTGGTGAGGCAGTGGCACAGGTTG
>NW_010246925.1:63991-68953 GCF_000690775.1 Eurypyga helias
GTGGAAGGTGTCCCTGCCCATGGCAGGGGGGTTGGAACTGGATGGTCTGTAAGGGCCCTTCCAACCCAAACCATACTATGATTCCTTCTTCAGAGTAGGTCTGAGATACAATAAGTACAAAGCCTACCTTTATTACCACATAAGTAAAAAAACATTCTGTGAAGAAAGTTTTTACCAAAATGACTATTCTAAATAGATTTTGGAAATTGGGATCTAAAGAGACAACCATTTCTGACAAAATAATGAAGTATCCATTTTGTAATGAATAGTAGACCCCTGCAAGTACTGGAAATAATGGATAACAGTCAGGTTTTTATTTAAAACATGGTATTCAAGTGAAAATTTAAACCGCATGTTCCTAATGAAAGAACACACTTCTCTGAGCAAAGCCATAATTTGGGGAGAGACACACCCTTTGTCACTTTCAATAGCTAGAAATAGATGAGTCTGCAAAACGCTTGTTGTAAATCAGACTGACGCACGAGTATTTTTCTAAGGAAACTCTAGTGCAAAATCTACTCATCTCATGGAGAGAGCACAAAACGCAGTAAAACCAATCCTCTTCCAAAACAGTCTAGCCTCGAAGTTCAGAAAGATCAAATATACCCAGAACATTACACTCCATCTTCCTAGACGGTCTGCAATTATTTAAGAGAGATTAAACCAAACCAAACACCCCCTTTCCAAATGTGAAATGCATGCCAATTCCCAAGAACATTAATTGTTTCCACTATCTGATGATGAATTACACATAATTAGCTCACTGGCAGTGCATCATTTTTACTTGTCCTAAGGACAAATCTACTGACCTAGGCAAGAGACCCTGAAAGAAATTGCTAAAACTATTTTCTTTGTAAGGGAATTCACTAGTTGACAGATTTAGTGGTGTTTTCACATTGAAGAGGGAAGACCAGAAGAAAGCTACTGTCTGTGCAGGAGGCTGAAAGGAAATAATTAGCCTTACCTTATGAGATTGGCTCAATAACCTTGGTACGAGTGTATTAACTCACACCTTGTGAAATGTACTCAAGAGTAAGAGGTTTTGCATGAGTGGAGAGTTTAAAAATAAAATAAACAACAGAGACTTAACAGGTAAGTTTTTCTTCAATGTGTTTTGCTCTGAGAAATCCTTTGTAGTTTTCCTTGGCTTTGTTAAAGGACCTAGTGATGACTTCCCTGAATCACATGGCCCCCAACTCCAACCGATACACAATCTAAAACATTTACACAGCAGAACTAGGAACAAGCTCCAAGTTCTGAGCACAGCCCGAAAGTTGCAAGCCACTCTGCAGTTTGGCTCACGTTGAAAAGTTAAGTTCCACAGATCAGCATACGGTCACTGCTGTCTCCCAGTTTTATCTTAACAGAAGAGTTAAAGTTATTTTTTCAGTGAGCACAAAACGTCTAACTGCTCTTCAGTGAACTGAATGCTTGGAAAATTCCCACTGTAGCACACAGATCCTGGGTAAGTGTTAGTCCTGTACATGAGAAAAATCATTGAGTGAAATTGAAGTGTTTGTTCCACTTAAGTTTCTTAAAAGTAACAGCACAAGCTGAAGCAATTAGAAAAACGGTAAGCTCTACCAGTCACTGATAAATTTGCTATTGCTTACTATTGCTGTAGTATTATCAGCTCTTTCAAAACCAAAGCTCTTTACATTACACCAGATCCTTAAAATCACAGTAACAAGCATGACCTCAATAGCAAACGGAATTGATCAGCTGAACGGACGCATGATTACTGTAAGATTAATTATTAAAAACCAGAAGGATCTAGTCTTCTAACATCTGAACGATAAAATAAAGCATTTGAAAAACTAAGTTTTCTCGCAGTTCCACCTCCAAACTAGTACAGTTATTTCTTTTCTACACCATTTTCACTAAAGAAACAGTGTATCAAAGCTAACCACGATATCCCACATAAAAACACTGTGCATTCCATATAATGGAAATCCACACAACTCATCTCGCTCTTAGGACATAAGCCCTCACATTTCTCTGTGAAAGCATCTCACTCTACCTGCAATCAGTAATGGTCTCTCTGAAGAGAAGTTGGCTGACAGATTGATTCCCTTGATCTCTGAACACTCTGTCAACTGTAAAACTTTCTGGGTATAGCAAAAACCTTTTCTCCTGCATTTGGGTAAAACCAGGGGTAAAAGACTGGTAAGAGTTTGGGGGGGGAGGTGGGGGAGGTATCTTTCTGATTTTTTTTTTTTTAAATAATTACCTAGAAACTTAAACTATCAAATGTTTAGCAGTAATTCAGGGAGTTGTACTAGGCACCTGACAGATTCCATTCAGACTCATTCCCACATCTACTTTGGAATAGATACAGTATTGAATATCCTCTAAACAAAGCTTAACACTTGTTATACATCTATTTACAATTTCAATTTACCAACTGAAAATGGCAACTATACCCTCCCTAAAGTAGTACAAGAGGACCAGTGAAAACTCCAGTAACCTCCAAAACAGCGCTTGCATGGAAGTCTGGAAGAAGAGCGGGCACTTTATTTTGATGTCGTAACTTAGCCGCTCGATGAGTGGAATTTACAGTTTCTTTCTGAACAGCTACCTTTCACACTTCAGAAGCACAGCATGAAGTACTTCCAGTGGTATTTATTATAAAGAGGCTACTAGTGTAAAGTCATATTTGAGGCAATTTATATACATTTTTGCATATAAATTGTAAAAACACTTAAGAAGCATTAATCAGCTTAAAACCATTCATTTCTGCATACATTTTGCTACATAAGTTAAATCACATTAGGAGAACATACGTTTTAAAATATGGCTTGAGCTTATTTTAAACATGGTTGGAAAAGTTTGGCCTACAACGATTAAAATCTATATTTAAATAAAAGGAATATTTAACCACAGAAACTGTGCTCATTTTAGAAAAAACAAGCATATCACTGCCAAAGTACTGTCCTAAGTTTAGATTGCTGTCTGACTAAAACATTATAATTACGAGAAACTAAAATGGATTTCTAAATGTTTCAAGATGAAACAGCCATTGGGTAATTTGCAAGATATGCAATTATCTTCTGAATTCAAACACGTAATGCTAATACTCAATCTGACCAAACGCAGGCTGTAGATCATTGCTTGTGTGAGGATTAGGGAAAATTGATGTTAAAAATCAATAACAACACTACATAAGAGTAACCATAATGAAACCTAGGAGCAAAATTACCAAGCACTGTGGAATTAATTACTTACACATAAAGAATTTTATTTGAAAAAAAAAAAAAAGGTTTTGAATCTTATCTACTGCCTCTGTCTCTCCAAGAGCTGATGAAGCTCAACTGAGGATCCTCAGCCCTCCTTATCACTGTTAAAACTGCATCAGTAGCCACTTGAGGTATTACATAGCAAGATGGTAGGTAACATTTTTACCTTAAAAATAGCAGACAGGGTCTTCCTAATAGATTTGAAGGGTCATAGAACATATTTTCTGTTATTTCACAATTAACATTTATATTTGTGTGGAATCATTATCACACTGACCATGCAAAAGTTAAAAGAAAATAAATATTATATATAATCACACAGTAACCCAAGATCTGAATGTCTGTGTATAACCATAATAAATTCCAGATACTTTGAAGTTAAATCTTGATCTATGTTAACTATTACCACTTTGATTCCATTAACATGATGTCAGGAAATCAAAGTAAACCCGTTCCTGTTTAAAAATCAGGAGTGCGTGTACTTGTCAGTACCTGCACTGCCTGCTATTTGTCTTTGATTTAACAAGAGAAATTAATGGCTTGGTTGTGTTTTATTTCTTGTTCTCCTGTAAAAGCCTGAGTGTTTGGTTATCTTTTGGCTCTTCTGACTACAACCAGCTCCATCCTTTCACTGATTGGGTGAAGGAGTACAAAACAGTCTATCTTTCATTTATTAAAGCACCCAGGAACTGTGAGCTTGTCTGGGGACGCAGTAGTTTATAGGAACACTTCCATGATTCAAACAGTAATTTTATAAAAGACTAAAGCATTTTCAAGAAAAAATAATTCTCTTTCTACAAGCGATGTGTGGTGATCCACGTAACTGCTTCATAGAGACTCATCAGGCAATTTATTCATTTACCCTTTATGGCACCTCGGAAGCTGCCATCAAAAGAGAAGGCCAATAGGTATAGATTTCTTTCAACAGTAAGATATACTGCATGCCCTAAAAACAATAAACCCACCATAAACTCAATGAGAAAGCACTTAAGATGGGCAATACCTTTCAGAACCACTGGAACGAAAAGCAATACCTGCTCCCTTGATACCTAAAACAACATAAATAGCAGGTATTATCCCAAAGGACACCCAAAAAAACCCCCTCAAGCATCATGGGAGTTTTAGTATCACAGATGCAAAGTCTCAGAAAGGCATGTTTAAAAGCAGCAAGATGAAAACAGAGTTCTGTTTCAAGAAATCCCCAGAGGAAAGGGAAGGGTGGAACAAAACAAAAAAGCAACACAAACAAAACAAAAGAAACACACACACCACACCAACAACCAAAAAGCCACACCATAAACCCAAACAACAAGCCTGCTGTCAGATTAAAGGCAAATTCATTTTCTCAGACTCAGGAAAGAATAGTGTGTGAACCTAGAGGAGCAATTAATTTTGTACTGAGGACTAAAGGCTCCCCCAGTTTTGAACCCATAAGTGTGCAATAAACCCTAGTACAAACAAATGAAATTAAGTAATTCAAGTTTATTGCATCAAAACAAGTTGACAAGCAAACCACTTCAGCTAAGAGAAGAAGAAGAGGCATTTTGTCTACGTTTCGAGAAGCCTCCTAACATGGTTGTCCCGCTTCTCACAATGCCCTGCAGCAGCAACAATGGACTTTATAACACATCACAGTCTTCAGGAAGCAAAATTGACTTTTCGTTAACCTGGCCAAAAAGTGACGTAAAACCCAACTGCGAGCCTTTGCCCACACTCAGCAGGCACC
>NW_010246925.1:68984-71535 GCF_000690775.1 Eurypyga helias
AAGAGTCAACTCTCTAAAGGTTCCATTTTCCCTCTCTTAGCTCTTGTTGATGACCAAACACCACACGGGCAGGATGAACAAGGCAGCTCTCCCCAGTCCATAGCTAAGACAACATTAAACCAGATTATGGAACTCAATACCACGTACAGAACACGAGGCATCTTGTCTGTGTGTTCCCAGCACCACAGCCTGAAGAAACAAAGGAACAACGAAGGGAAAACCTTGAACAAGACTAAGTGGAAAACAAGAGAATGAAATAAAGAAAGAAGGATATAGGAAAACAAAGGTCGTTTGTAAACCACGACCAGGAAAGCATAAACTGAGACAAAGACTCTGCATGTCCCAAGAAGCTAGAAGAATCAGCCAAGGAAAGCAAAAGGTGTGTCTTGGCAAAGCAGAGGCAGGAAGAGTGGGGGGCAGCAGCAGCACACTGAAAGACAGGACAAGCGACAGGAAAGGACGGACATAAACGATACTGTCTAAACAACAGTTAAGAGATAGAAACTCTACAGGGAGAAGTCTTGGGCAGAATCAAATAGAAAGCCTGCAGGACAAGAGGATTTGCACTTGAGACAGTTCAGGTGATTAAGAATCTAGCCTGGCATTATTTAAAATAGCTGCTGAAGAAGTAGAGACTGCAGGAACAGATTAAACACATGACAGCCCGCCACCTGAGCAACTGGAGGAAGGATTTGCTGGATCAAGTAACCCTAACACTGCTAAAACCCCAGGCAGCTGTGAAGATGACACCTCATTACACTTCCAATTTTGTTTTCAGATTGCTTTTGTGAAGAGGGTAGGGAACTCTATGAAAGCAAAACTCATCAAGACAGAGCAGCTGGAACACACCAGAGACAAGGTTTCCCTGTGCAACATCAGTTTGGCTTTTACAGCATGATAGGCTATTTTTCCTTCAAGATCCCTGCCTCACTGAGTACACATGGCGGAGCAGCCCCTGAGGTCTAAATAAGGCTTTGTAAGAGACTTTCCTTTTCAGCACAGAAGCTCTTTGGCAAGAAGTGAATGGAGAAAAGACTCTGGAAAGATGGGAAAGCTCCTTCACAGACTTACACCCCCTTCACTCTTACCATATATTCCCTAATTTGTTTTTTCTTTTAATCCAAAGCATAGTCCTGATTTTCTGACTGACCAATTTGAGATTTGGTTTCTTGAGGTACAGTTTCACATTACACTTAACCCATGGCTGGTTTACATTAGTGAAGAAGGAGAAACGGCTTTCATTCATATCAGAGAAAACACTTACTAGAATAACTCTGCTCTGACAGAAAGCCATTCCCATAAAACTGTTAGAGCAACTGTGTCTGCAACCATCCAACCACTAAATCCACTACAAAGAAAGTAGCAGTAACCTATGGCCTGTGATGGCAAAGGACTGAGACCACACTCTTCAGCTGCAGCCCACACACTGACCAAACTATGTATTCACACTGTTAAACTGCACCTTGATTAGCTGAGGAGCCAGATAGTGCAGCTGCCACTGAAGCTTTGCAAAGTATTAGGTAATACTACAAAATGTGATTACAAAGTCAAGCACCCGTTTCAGATTTCTGTGTTCAATTTAAGACATACTTTAGCTTTCCTCCTTTTTTTATCCCAGTTTCTCCATTTGTAATGTAATAATAAGGGGAAAAAAAAAATCAACTATCTGTTAATTTCTTTGTTACAGTGGAATAAGTTCGTGCTTGAGCAACATTAAAATCTTGCTGTGGTAGCTACTACTGAAAAGCCCAAGGGCCCAGAAGCAGAAAGTGGGTGGTGTCTTCAAAACAAGAGACAGCTACTATGAAGTAAATGAGATATGGCAATATTTAGCAATCAATATGCAAAATAAGCTCCCCATTATGCGACCACGGTGCACTCTGTCCACTAGCCTAAGTGGAGATTACAAAGAATTCTAGTGACAACCAAGTACTGTCACACAATGAACACACATCAGCACCCATGAGAAGCTGCACACGGGGTTTAATTCTAGTATTTATCTTTAGTACGCAGCTCTTTTTCAGCCACGGTGATGTTCTGAACAGCCTGGTTGTGAAAAGCTACGTGCCTTGTTCCGATACTCACCCTGCCCTTCTTACACAAGAGACCATTCAGGTCAAAGTTTAGCTTTGCCAGGGGGCAGAACCAGCCGAGCCAGCAGCACACAGGCCAACACCAACGAGAGAAGTGGGAAAACAGTAAACAGGGGAAACCACCCGGCTACAGTTGGCAAAAACTGACTTCTGTGTGCGTGCAAGTCGTAACAAGAGACTCTACTTCTCCCAAAGGAAAGCTACTAAGGATGAGGTGATCACAACAAGCCTCCGTTTATTCCTCTAGGTGTAGTAAAAACAGCAATACCGAAACCACGGTTTCGGGTAACGTACACGTTTCACACACACTGAACGTATCCTCAGACAAGCTCAAGCGCTCTCCTCCAGCGGCTCCTCGTCTGGCATCGCCGCGGCTCCCGGCCCTCCTACAGCGCGGCGACCATGCCTGGGGAGAAAGGGGAAGCAGGTGAGACGGGCCGGCAGACGGCACCTCGGCG